>NC_138554.1:141052695-141210763 GCF_964273705.1 Natrix helvetica | reverse complement strand
CTTCTCGGCCGAAGCTAAGCGCCCTTCCAGGCTCAGCAGACGAAGCCCGGGACCGTCCGACATCTCCGGGCCTTGCAAAGCCGCCCCGACCGGCCACAACGGCGCCTCCATCTCCCTCGCTCTGAGGTAAAAAGAAAGGAGTAGAAAGTGGGGGGGGGAAGAGGGGGAGAGAAAGACCGTCATGCCCCGCGGCGGAGGACCTCCCGACAAGCCCCGCCCACCCCGCTCTCCTGCCCCGCCGCCCCTGAGGTGGGGAGCGAAAGCTGGGGGAAGGCCTAGAGCGGCCGCTCTTGAGTGGCAGGCGACCCCTGCCGGCGGGAGGAGCGAGGAGTCGTGCGCGCTCTCCCTCCCTCCGTTTTTGTTTTTTTTGAGCGGGAAAATTGCCCGTCTCCGCCTCAGAGGTCGCGTCGCCCGCCGAAGGGAGAGGTCGCGTCGGGCTGAGGGGAGATTCCTGAGGGAGGGGAGAAGTGGCTCTAATTTATTTTCCTTTCCCTCTTTCTTTGTTTCTCTCCCTATCCCTCTTTGCCTCTCTGTCCGTCATTCTCTCCCTCTCTTGCTTTCTCAATAAGGGTGGAGATAGCATGGATGCTATCTCCACCTTATTAGAAGAGGCGTATCAGGTAAGTTACCAACGCCCTTTCTTTCTCTCCCTCTCTCTTTCCCTTATGGTCTACCTCTTTCCCTTTCTTTCCTTCACTATCTTTCCCTTTCCTTCCCCCTTGCCCTTTCCCTTTCTTTCTCTCTGTCTCTCTCTCTTGCTTTCTATTTCTCCCTTTCCCCCTTGCTCTATATTTCCCTTTCTCTTCTTACTCTTTCTTTCCCTCCCTCCAGCCTCATCTTCTCCAGCTTTTGTGATTAAGTGATGGGCATCTCAGGCTCCCGAGCCCTTCATCCTTAAGCAAGGGAGAGGGGGGTCCATGACAGGGCTATGAAAGGGTGAAGAGAGCTGGGATTGGGGGTGGGGGCAGGCTTCTCCTCAGGCGCCCACCCAGCTTCCATCAAGAAAAAGTGGGGTGGAAAGAATTCCACAATAGCCCCATGGCCATCTAGAGTTGTTGTGAGTTTTGCTTCCCATCCAGAAGGGATCCTCTTCAAAAGTCCCATTTGGGAACATTTGGCCTTGTAATATATCCATCCATCTCATCTATCAATCCACCCATTCATATCTATCCCATTCATCCTATTCAATCTATCTTATCTGCCCATGATATCTATCCACTTCATCTCCATCCGTCCTGTTCATCTACCCATCCATCCTATCCTATCTTATATAATTTATTTGCTACACACCTCGCAATCCAGGTGATTATGAGTGGACAGTCTGAACATCCCCCATTCCTTGGCATTCCTCAACTGCCCATTACTTGGATGGAAATGTTTGACCCAGGATGAACACCACAGTTCATATCCAAGGATTTGGACAGATGTTTGAAATAATTAACCATCAGACAGTTCTGCAGGTGCCATTGCATCTGCTTGCTGCATGGAAGCCCTAGGAATGTCAAGGTTTCCAAGATACCTGAAGTCCTTAAGTTATGACTAATTCATGACAATTTTAAAATGGAAGAGTCATGCAATAGGCTTAATTTTATGGCGGTGGTTAAACAACCACTATGGTTGTTAAGCAAACCAGTGCTTTGCTATGGAAATGGCTTTGTCAAAAACCAGAAGTAAATTTTTGATGAAAGCAGCATAAAACGTGATCATGTGGCTGCTGCAAACAGCTGTTAGTGCAATCCAGCTGCCAAGTGCCCTACGTGTGATTGTGTGCTGCAGGTGTTGTGAGACCATCGGAACGAAGTCCGAGTCATGAGTGCCTCCCCAGGTAGGTCCATCAGAATTTTGAATAGTCGCTATGCAACCAGTTGTAAGTCAAGACCCAAAAGTCTTCTCCAATTATCTTCCCTCTTGTTTCCCTCAGTCTTTCTGAGCATAATCTCAAGTGTCATGCAGGTATTTGTCTTTCTCTGAATTAATTATGGTCTCAGGAATCACATCTAAAATTCATTTGACCAAACTCATCCTGATTTATGGCCTTCCAAATATTGGAAATCAGATCTGCCGTTCATTGAAAGATCCATAAGATCCATAAGAATAAAATAATTTTTATTCTGAAACACCTTGTCAGCACGTGGCAACTTTAGTGTGCCACTGTAACAAAAGAAAAATATTGCAAGGTCTGAGGGACAAAATAACTTGGGAGTGATTGGAGGAACTGAACATGTACAGCCCAGAGGACAAAAGTGAAAGGGGTACAAGATTTAAACCTTTAAATATATTAAGACTGTGAATAAGGTCCAAGAAGGCAGAAATTACAATATTAAGTAAAAATCAAGAACACAAGGGCATAAACTGAAAGGAGGGAAGTTCAAAAGGAATGTTAGAAACGATTATTCCATAGTAGTGGAAGCTTGGAACCAACTACCAGCAGATGTAGTGGGTCAATCATCAGTTACTGAGTTTAAACATCCTTGGGATAATGTCTATTACCCAACAAACTAAAATAAAATAATTTTTAAAAACAAATACATTGAAACAAAAACAATCACAAAAATCTCAAAAGGGATTTCTCAGTCTTTTTCTGCAATTTCTATTTGCCAACATTGCTGATACCCAAGACTAGAGCAGTTGATAATACAAACTCTGCTAAGATTTTATTAGCAGAACTCCAACAGAATTTGAAGCCAGCAAGTTTAGCACCTTGAATGGGCCATAGGACTAAAATAAAATAAAGTTCTAAATTAGGAAGATATGTAAAAATACCACAAAATCCAAATTCGATATTTTGGAGGGAAGTAATCATTTAATGATGAAGCAAATATTAAAAACACTCACAAAAGCGATGAAATACTTGATGATTGATTTCCTCCTTACTACAAAGCAGTTTCTTCAATCGAATCAACCTGGAAATAATATGGTTTGGTATATTTCTCAAATGAGGAACAGCCTTTAGGAAAATGAATGGATTAAGAGCAAAGGAAATCATAGGAAATCATGAGCACACAGGAAAATCTTTTAGCATACAATGCATTGAAACCTCTTAGTGACTGCTTCAGAGGAAAAAAATATATAGCAACTCCAGAAGTGAAAACTAATATACTCTTCCTGATGTGGAGTAAAAAAATAAAGCCACCTTCTGCAACCTGAAATCCTCAGGATATGTTGGATTACATCACATACATCCAGCCCACTTTGCTGTTGTCTAGCACATATGCAAAAGCTCAGACCAAGGAAAGCTGAAACATAGCATAGGAAGAATACTGAGTATAAATGTGCAATAGCGAAATCAGAAAATATTTCAGAGATTATATATCCAGATTTAGGTTGCAGCTTGTTTTTTCAACCATATACTGCCTGACCGTTGTGAAACTTTGGAATATTCTTTCTACAGTGATTGTGGTTATCATGAGAAAGTCCAGACAGACAAGTGTATTGTATTATTGTAAGTGATAAGAATTCTATACAGAGGGGGACTTGAAAGCAAAAACAAGAAGGTGATTTGTGTAAGTGAATGGCAAAAACAGCAGTCCAATTGCCACAAGCTCCTCTCCTATGCATGCCTAAGAAGCAAACCTATTTTACAGATAGCAAAGCAGCCCTCACACAATGCAAGAGGTTGCAATTTCCAACACTTATTCAATGGTCAAAAAAAGAAAATGCCCACCTGATCACAAGAAAAATCAAATTTGGATGTACTGAGGGAGGAGAAATTAGGAGGCTGCAGGTAAGAAGTTAAAGAAGCATCCTCTACATTCCATTGCTAATAGGAGCAGGAGGTCTTATTCCACAGCAACAGCATCCTTTCTGAACCAATCCAATTTTTGCCTAATCCTCAAGAATTAGGAATACTTCCATGCTATCACCATCTATCCAAGTGCATTCCTTCACTTTTCTTAACTGCCTTAAAGAAGAGGAATCCACAAAAATAATCTTTGCATCTGACTCGGGATATAGCCTAATGAGGGCTAAGAACTACCTTTGCCTGGCTTCTTTGCATTTTTAACGCTCATAGTCACTGAGTCAGACCCCTGAACCTGGCAAGAAGTATTGCACTTCTTGCAGTGATACAACTGGGCCCCAGTATGCTTCAGCAATCCCTTGTAGGATAGCCATGAGCCACAGATATGGCAGCGGCGACTCCTTGTCCGGCTATGATTCTGAAGGTGTTCCAACAATAAGCCCTCATGGACAAAAGTTCGGTCGCACTGAGCACACCGGAAAGGCCAGTCTTCTGAGTGCATTCGCTTGTGTTCTGCCAAAGCTGCTGGATCGGTAAAGTAAACGCTGCACTCCACACACCGGCAAACCTGGCCTGGAGCATGAGATAGCTGGTGCTGGTCAAATGCTGCAGTGTCCAAAAATGTCCTGTTGCATGCAGAACAGTGCAGCGGCCAGTCCACTGCATGAACACGCTCGTGCACAGTAAGCGCCTTTTGGCTTGAAAAACACAAATTACATTCAGTACAATGGAACTGTGTCCCAGGTACGTGTATTAGCAAGTGTTGGGACAACTGTCCCTCAAAAGCAAAACTCCTATTGCATTCTGTGCACTGGAATTTTCGTTTGCGGCTATACTGGTGATCAGTCAAAGTCTCCTGGTGTGTAGAGTTCTTAGTGCATCTGCCACACTGAACAAGGCATCCTTTTGCATATGCTTCTTTCTGCTCAGGATCATCTGTGGCATCATGCAGAAGAGCATTCCTACAGGCTATCAAGGATGTTGGAGTCTTCTGTCCCTCTTCTTCTTCAACAGATTGTAGCAGCACTGGGTGCCCAGCTAAGGCAAAAAGGAACCACACTTTAAGGGGAAAAAAGTCCCTATCCACAGTTCAAAAGATTGCACTTCAGAAACCAAAGTCTGAAAAGGAGATATTCTACAATTCATCCTTATCTGAAGGTCAAATAACAGGCTAAAATTACTTGCAATGAAAACATCTATGAATACATTAGAGGTACTCCTTGGGTTATGACAATTGAGATTGGAATTCTCATCACTGATAAATTGTGATATCACTTGACCAAATCACTTAATAACAGCAATCCCAGCAGTCCCGATTGCCATTGTTACTCCAGGACTGCACAGTTAAGTGGGAAAAGGTGTCAGTCACAGGTGGGGACAGCATGAATGCCACAGATTGCGAGCATGAGTGGGTTGGTGGGGACCATAAGCAGATAGGTTGGGGGGGGTGCAGATGGGCACAGGCTTGGAATGCTATGAAATACAAGATCCCTGGGATCTCCATAATGGGGCTTCTCGGGAAAAATGTGGCAGGAGTGACTTAAGTCCAAATTGCGACCTTCCCTGCCGGCTTTCCCATCAACTTTACTTGTGGGAAGCCAGCCAAGTTTCCAAATGGAGATTGTGTCACTACAGCTAGAGTGTCAAGGACCAGTCTAAGTACCACATATTCAGCACCTTGTAACTTAAAATAGTCATTCAACGAGGATTATTGGTGTGTCCTCCAAAATAAGACTAGGTTTCATATTAAATTTTCCTCCAAAACACACATGGCTTATTTTCAGGTGATGTCTTATTTTTTTTCATTTATAACAGCATGTCAAAAACAAGGCCTGTGGGTCCAAGGGGTTGCCCCTGAGATGGCGAGGGACCGGCCTGGTAGCCCCCCGCCCAGCTCAGCAGGACGCCTTCCTGGTGCATGCATGAGGCAGCAAGCATATGGCAGCTGACAGTGTAAGGGAACAGCCATAGTCTGCCAGCCCCTTGGCTGGTACACTGGAGCTGCGCAGTGCAGGTCAGTTCAAGCACTGCAACTGCCAGGCCAGCCCTCCAAGCAGCAGGCACCTACCTACTCTATCCACCATCTGTTATTTTTTCTTGTGAGCTGGCCATGTCCCCCACTCCCCCTAAGGGCAACCACAATGCTGATGTGATCCTCTATGAAATCAAGTTTGACACCCCTGATTTACAACAATCTACATTTATTCAAATACAGTCATGTCATCTTCTTCTGGAACATCGTCATAACTCTCTAAAGTTCGAATTCCAGCCTGAATTTCTTGTGACTCCATTTCCTGTAGAATTAATGGCCCCAATCTGTCATGTCCAGCAATGGAGCTCTCCTTAAATGAGTAGTTCTTGTCCATGTAGCCTGCTCGTAGTGCATTGGCAACACAGCTGTCAGTGATTTTATCCCAGGAATTCTTCACCCAAGTCACAACCTCTGGCAGGCTAGGCTTCACAAAGTTCCCACACTGATTTCTCTCCATTCTATTTTCAATGTAGTCATTGATTTCCATGTGCAAATGCTCCTTGAATGGCTTATTTATTGCAATATCAAGAGTCTGGAGATAGGCAGTCATTCCTGCAGGAATCATTATTTGATCTATTCTTCTCTCTGCAAGGAACTTCTTCATGTCTTTAGCACGGTGAGTGCTGGCTGAATCCCAGACTAATAGACCTCTTTGGTCACCCCGCAAAACAAGTGGCAGCATTAAATCAACCCATTTCCTTATAACTGCTTGTGTGCACCAGGCTTTTTCGGTTTCAAGAATGTAAATGCCTGAAACGCACTCAATCTTATTTTTCTTGCCCTTAGTAATGATTAGAGGTGGGGCTTTCTTTCCATTCAGACGAATTGCCAAAATACAGGTAACACGTGCACTTTCATAACCAGTGGAGGGAATGTAGATTGATGAGGCACCCCTCTGATCAATTATTGTTTGAGATCCTTGGCCCATAATAACTGAAATTTCATCCATAGCAATCATGTTGGAGAGTTGGTATTTAGAAAAGTCAATGCCATCAACAAAGGACTTGAATGCAAGTGCACGTTTAATAAGTTCAGTATCTTCCAGCTTGAACAATGTTGTCGATCTTAGAGACAGTTCATATCGCTGAAGGAAGTCATCAAGCCAGCGTTGTGATGCTTTGAATTCTTCTCGGGATATTTCTAACTGTGGTGCCATTGCAAGGGCAAATGCTTGAATATCAGCCCTACGCACAACCAAAGCCTTTGCTCTCCTGTCAGCAACCCATTCACAGATGATGCCTTCCAGTTGAGGAAATAATGGTTGCCGACCTGATCCACACTTGCGCTTCTTAGCATTTCCTTTGTCCAACTGTTGACTGAGGTTATTGTATTCTGCTCGCCATTTTCGGACCATTCGGCGATCCAACTTCTTCTCATTGCAGAAAGCCGTAAGATTCTTGCCCCAAGAGTCCTCCACGATTCCTTTCTTGAACTCGACGGAATAGCTCTTTCTTTTTGCACTCATCTTGTCTGGGGGTGAAAATATTATTCCCTTTAAATCATTAAATCAGCGGTGTCAAACTCAATTTCAATGCTGCATCAGCATTGTGGTTGCCCTTGGGGGAGGCGTGGCTGTCTGCCCCTCACAGTCACGGGCAAGCAAAGACTAGCAGTAGGATAGAGTGGGTGGGTGGCCACCTGCTGCTTGGAGAGCTGGCCCAGCAGTCACAGCACTTGACTCATTTGTGCTGTGCTGGCTATGCTGCCCAAGTGCTCCAGCCAAGAGGCTGATGGGCTGCGGCTACTGCTGGACATAATTGGTCCCTGCGTGCTCACTGCCTGTGCCTGTGGCAGGGGACAGCCGGCCAAGGTGGGCTGGGGCTGCAGGGGCCGGTCCTCATTATCTCCGGAGCAGCACGCGGGCCAGATATGTATCCATCCAGCCTGCAGGCCTTTTGTTTGAAATGTCTGCATTAAATCAAGTTTTAACTGAAGACTTATGAGACAGGAGTGGCAACAAAAATGATAATAGTTAAAAATGGTGACAGTTAAGAATAACACAAAAAAGGGATGAAAAATTGCAGGCATGAAAATTCAGAAAACTTTTATTTCACATGAGTACATTAAGTAGGTCTATAATAACACACGTGTATTGTGTCTGTACTCCGATTGGTCATTTGGCAATAAGTCTCGAGTTCATCTGTTTATATAGGTGTTTACCTCTCGTCCAAAGGCGCCCACTTGGGTATTTACAAATATTGAATTATAATTTATATTATCATTTATTTTAAGTATTAATGTCAATATTATTTTATATTTAATTATATATTATTTTACAATTCAATACATCCGTCATGTTGCAACGGACGCACTAAATGTGTCCATTTGTCTGACAATCTCAACTGCGGCTTATTTTTTGGATAGGGCTTATATTATGAGCAGGGCTTATTTTTTAGTAGGGTCTTATTTGGGGGAAAACATGGTACCTGTATTTATAGACTTAACAACATTTTCAATGTGTGTAACCAAAAAATGTTATACTTACCACGTGGAATTCATTCTTTACATCATTAAGGACTAAATACTCCTTCAACTTTAGGAAAGCCTGGTTATGCTAAATAATTGCTGTACTTTGCCATTATTAACCAGCACTCACCAAGTGAAACCAAACTCTCCTGATCCTCGACACACAACTCCTCTTCTTGTTTAATGGTGACTGCAACAGGTGGATCTGTGCAGAAGAGATACAAATCAGAAAGTTCAACTCTTTCACCTCCCCAGACCCCAGTGCAGCAGGCAGAAGGTCTTCCATGAGCTATCAGTGGAAACCAAAGTAGCTTGAAATGCTTGTAGGCTCCACTTTCTTCCCTGACACAATTCTCTTGAGATGCCATTCTTTGTCCCCCCCACTCCACATCTTTAAAATAGAACACTATGAAGAAAATGCCAAATCCATTTCAAAGTAATCACATGTGGGTATATCAGGCAGTAACGAAGGACAGCAATTCAAATTCTTGGAATATTCCACTTCCCTCAGTTACGATTTCCAGGAATACCAAAAAATTCCACTTTATTATTATACTCACATTCATCACTGCTGGGGCTTCCGGGAGACCATGGTTCCTCCTTAATATGCAGTTCTTCTTTTTCTTCCTTGATATTATGACGAACAATCTGATATTCTTTGTGGAATAAAGAGAATTAGACCCCAAATGATTTCAACTGGGAGGTAAACAACAATACCTTTTTATTTGATAGAGTTTACCTAGTACTAATGTGCATAAAATATGTATTACTATGATATTCCGGGATCAAATTAAATTTCCTACCTCAAGATCCTAAAAGAGCTGCCTCCATTGCAGTTTGGCCTAAATGCTTAAGGAAGAAATAGAGCTGTATAAAGTCATTCCTCTAGGAAGATTCTGGCACAGAAGCAGGACTTCGTGGTAGACAAATTGGTAAAGACCACGTATTTTTAAAACATGATAAATCATTGCTTGATAAAAACATGTTCGCCTGGCCAAGCAAGAAAGAAAATGTTACCACATTCTTCCATCTGAGAGGTATAACAACATAATGACACGAAGACTGGATCAGGCTAACAACTATTTTGCAAAGCAGCAAGTATCTCTAAGAAGCTTGCAAGCAAGCAGATAGAAGAATGACAGCCTTCTTCCATTATTACTGCTTGGTAGCTGTTACCGAAAATATGGCATCTGCGGGCAGCCATCATTCATCGGATCCTTCATTCATTTCTCCAATCTTTTAGAAATAACTACATTGGTTATTGTCATATCTGATAGCAAATTTCATAGTTTGATCTTGGCCACCTGGCAGGTCAACACATGGATACAAATTACCAGCTTTGGGAACAGGATTTGGTAAACTAGCAACATCATAAGTGGATTTGTGTACGATTTGTTACATTACACCACAAAAGGATGTGGGTCGATGCCTGAGGCTCAGCAGGCAAATATTAAGAACCAAAAACTCACCAAGGCCAGCGCTATCAATGAAGCTCATTTCATAGCAATTTTCTTGATCAACGAACAGATTACTTTCTTCCTCCGCTTCTCCATCTCCAGAGGAAGCATCTGCTACATCAACAAAGAGGTTTGTTTCTCCCTCAGCTTCTCCATCCCCAGAAGAAGCATCTGCTACATCAACAAACACGTTAGTTTCCTCCTCAGCCTCTCCATCTCCAGAAGAAACCTCTGCCACATCAACCGGGGAAGCTGCGCACAGAGAAGGAAAACAACAACTAAGATTAATAAATAGAAGAGAATATCTATATTGAAGAATTGTTTAGTCCTTGGTTGTTTTCTTGCAGACATTTATCTGTTTGGGATTGGAAGGGTTTGCTCTGTTTATACAAGTAGTCCTTGATTTATGACCATAATTGAGCCTGGAATTATAGTGTAAATTGTGGTGGTTGTGTTTTGATTTTACAACCTTTTTGTGGCAGCTCTTAAGGAAACACTCTAATCATATTGCAAATGCCTCAGTCGTTAAATTAATACATGTTACTCAATGAGCACTTTTTGTCAGAAATCAGGAATAAATGCTGGAAAGCAGGAAAAAAACCACCAAAAATCACCATAAATGCAAGCTGTTGCCAAGTCCCCCAAATATAATCCCTGTGACCACAGGGAAGCCACAGCCATTAGAACTCCAGCACTAAATTGGAAGTAGCTCTGAAGAGATCCATCGTAACTTCAATGGCTAAGTGACTGGTTGTTAAGAGAGGACTACTTGTATAGGGTAGCTTCCTCTGCCACTGTTGGTGGGGGTTTGGTTTTCTTCTAATTGAGGAAGGACAAAGGGCAAAAATCCTCTCCCTTCCAACATTACCAGGCATGTTACTGTATATAAAGAGAGAGAACCCCACTTGCTTCTAGCACTGATGGCATACCCTAGTTGGGTCAAAATGTCTGCAAGAAAACAAGCTCAGAGAACACCAAGCATCCCACAATCCTCCTCTTCCCATACCCTCTTTCCTTCTAGAACTGATGATGTCATCTAGTTAGGTCATAAAACAACTGCAAGAAACAAGCTTGGGCAGCAACAAGGACGCATCTGAGTAAAAAAATGTATTATAGCGTCAGGTTCTGTGATTGTCCATTCCATCAGAAGCACAGGGTATTCTGAAAAGAGGGCATTTGCTTTTATTATAGCTTCTGTCTTTCAATGCATATGTGTCAACATATCTAAGTCCACAGAAAAGTAAATAGTCAATAATGAAGTAAAATACAAATTCAGGCCCTGATATAAGGAAGCAGCAGATATAAGGAAACTGCAGTCCAGGCTTGGATTGGTATTTCTCTTCCCACCAACAACAAACTCAGCAATGAACTGGAAAGGCCATTTAGAAATGAGAAAGCTTCATCAGTGCCATTAACATACTTGTGCAGATGGGATCTTTAGGTATCTCCCTATTCTCCAAGACTTCTGACTCCTCCATGCGCACTTCTTCTCCTTGGTCCATCTGGGATAGGATATCAGGCTTGGAAATGGCATGATCTATACCATAAAAAGGAAATAAGTTGTTAGGAAACCAGGCCATTTGAGCAACGTGCACAGAGGATAACTCAGTCAACATATAGACAAGAGATCAAAGTCCTCACCCAGCGAGACCAGCATGTCGTAGTTGCTCCTCATGACGGTTCTATAAAGCTCTCTCTGCCACTCTTCTAAGTTCCTCCATTCCTGCTCATTGAAATGGACTGAAGCGTCACTGAAGTTCAAAGGCACCTAGAAAAAGCAAGGTGGCTAAAAAAAATCACTGTGCATATTCCAACAAGTCAATCCCTTTTCCATTCTGCATTTTCATAGTAGATCCGAGTGAAATCCTAATCTTATCTTCGGTTCTAAAAACTCGCAAACCTCTAATTGGCTATGTATTATTTATTGATATATATTTAGGGAATCTGTGTGGCTATCCACTTAACAGATTCTAGGCAGCTTACAAAAAATTAAAATGCTCTTAAGCAGTTTGTTCTTTGACGGACTACGGTTTACAGCTACAAAATCTGAAGATGCCTAAATTCTAAATAACTCTTATCTGTCATCAATTTTTCCTTCCAGTCATAAAATGGAGAGTGATGATCTTCCTGTTTTCAACTAGCTAATCTGCCTTGTCCAAAATCAGAGCAAACTCTGATTCCCTGCGAAGATACCCTGGCTTCTCATTGTAATTTGGGAGAGAAACCATAATGCTAACTGAATTCCGCATTACTTTTTTTCGCAGGCTGAGCTGTAAGGCAGAACTAAACTTTACAGATGATGGCTCATCTACAAGTCCAGTCACGCTTTGTAGCCTCCTCCCAAACCATTTCTGCTGAGTCCTGACTCTTCTCTGGATCAGGCCACTCCAGTGGGATAGAGATTACCTTAGGGACTTCTCCTTTAAATCCTGGAGGAAATCGCAAGATCCAGAAGTTCTGGTTCTTTAACAGGCTCTCGAGGTTCTCCAACCTCTGCTGCAACAGACTGTTCTCCTCCAAAATGGTCCCTAACACGGCCAGTTTGCTTTCCAGCTGGCTCCCCATTTCCATTACAGCTTTCTCGCAGCCCATCCACTTCTGCTCGGCCACCACCATCCTCTGCTCCAGATGGAGCAACTGGGCATTGGGGGGATCCATCGTGACCTCCTTGGCTTCTCCTGCAGACATGGTGGATCCAGCAGATGTTTCCAAGTTCCTGACCTTCATTTCCCCATCACACACCGGTTTGAAGTCTCAAGGCAGAAGGGAGGCCACCTCTGAGGCTCACTTGCACCCCGAAGCTCGCTTTTCTGGCTAGAGGAAAAGACGCAACTCTTCTCCACCAAATTCAGACCTGCATCATTTCAAGAATTGCAAAGTTCAGCTGGACTACTTGTCACCTGCTGCTAAGGTTTAGTATCTGTATTCTGCTTGAGAAGTTTGTCATCCAACCCCAGTCCTTACTTTTTCTATTGTTTAAATCAGGGTGTCAAACTCGGGGCGTTGTATTGTCACATGATGTATCACGGCTTCTTTTCCCCTTCGCTAAATCGGGTGGGTGTGTCCAGCATGTGACGCATCCAGCCCGTGGGCCGCATATTTGATACCCCTGGTTTAGATAAGTTTCTAGTCCTCATGGCTAGAGATTTGCTTGTTAACATTCAGGAAACATTAAAAAAGGCCTATTACCAGTTTGGCCAAATAAACCACATATCAAGTTTCTAACCCTCTGCACTAAGAAAATACAGAGTCTAATCATCTGACCCCACCACCATTGGCGTATTCTCAGAGACTGGGGGACTACATTGGCCATCTATTACAGCCAATGGCAAAGAACGGAGAACAGTTGAGAATGCTCTGCTTAATATCCTAGAATAGAATACTTTTTATCTGTCCAAGTGTGATTGGACACACAAGAAATTTGTCTCTAATGCAACTTAAGTGACAGAAAAGGCCCAGGGAGATCTGGGTTCAACTTCACTCACTCACTAGCCTACATTACAGGGACATTGTAGGGGAAAAACTGGAATCACACTAGATGTAAACCCCATGGAGGAAGGATTCTTACCTTTCTTCCTACTACAGAATAACCCAATGATGGAAAGGATTGCAGACGGAAAAAGCCCAAAGAGCACCGCAAGGTGAGACTTAGACCTTTGAGCTGTTTGCAAATGGAAGCAAGAAAAAAGAAGGCAGGCTGAAAAAAATCTATATTTTTCCAGGAGAACCCTACATATAATCCTCCTTTACTCGGCTGGATCCATCATTGTGACTGATGCCTCACTGAACGACCAACCCCCACCTTTTCTCAATGCAAAAAAACCCCAACCATTCCCAGGGCAGATCATTTACAGAAGGCTAAGCTGAGAAGAGACTTTGGAGGTGGTCTAGTCCAGTCCCACCCTTTGAAGAAATGCGAGAACAAACTCCTTCCTTTTAAAACTTGAAACCCTCCCCCACAAAAAGGGGGGAGGGGGACAGAGGAGCAGGGGTGGGGAGAGTCTAGATTCGGACGCGAAGGTGAGGACCTGCAAAGTCAGGCGGAAAAAAAATCCCCAGGCAAAAATGGAGTTTTCCGGGAGAGGCCACGCCGCCAGGAGCAATCGGGCAAGAAGCACCCAGTGGATTCCGCGCAAAAGGCACCAGGGACTCCTCGAGGTGTTCTAGAAGAGCACCCTCCCAGAGGTTTTGGGGCGGGGGGTTTGCAGGGGGAACCACCACCACCCCAGTTATAGAGGGGATAACCTTCGTTACCGAACGGCGATCCCAGAAGACTCCTCCCACCACCCTGCCCGCGAGGATTCTGGGAAGGCATCCGGAGGGCGCCCGGTTGCCGATGAGCGGCTGGCTCCCAAGCCAGATACCCCACTCCCACAGGACTTGCGACCTTCGGTTCTCCCCCTCTCCACCCGCGCCCCGTTTTGCGCTACCTGGCCGCGCCTGCCCCTCCCCCGCTCGGACGTTCCCGTGGGGCCGCCTTTGTCTCGACTGCCGCAACGCCGCGCAATCGGAAGGCTGGCCGCGTCGCGCGCATGCGCCGGGTCAGACCAGCGAGTCGAGACGGCGCGCGGCGGAAGAGTGTCTCTTCTTGAGAGCTCGTACCAGCGTCGCCCTAGCTGTCAGGAGGAAAATCGCCTCGGACCTGAAGCGCTGATGCCAGTTAGTTCTAGATTTACGACCAAAAATGTGCGTTGTTAAGTGAGACAGGTTCATTCCTTGCCAAGCGTCTTGAATGTCGGTCCCGCAGCCACGGAGTTCCTTATGAAGCCCATAAATGTAAAACATGGTCATGTCCCTTCCCCCACTGCTGCTGTGACTTCAAATGATCACTAAACGAACCATTGTAAATCGAGGACTATCTGTATGTGCATCCGGACGTCTCACACACGAAATTTCATGCACGTCTTGGCGGACCCCTCCTTTGCACAAGGCAGCTGTGACAGGATAGCAAGAATGTACTGTTAAGGAAAGTCTGAAATTCCTGTCGCCTGGCTTCCTCCTAACCCCTCAAGCCAACATGGTTTGTGCAAGCCACGATTACTCTCTTTTAGGTGACCGTGATATTCTCCTTTAAGGGTCCAGGAAGGTCTGCCCTACCGCCAGGATAACAACCTGGGTCCCTTAGGCATTCAAACTGGAAGCTGTCAAACTACTCCCCTTTAAGATGGGTAGACTTCAACCCCCAGAATTGAAGGCCACCCATTTTAAAGGGGAGGCACTTGAGACAGGCTGTATGGGGAGCTTCGCCCCACAGAAAAGTAAATTCCCCTCCCCTCTCTTTCCTTCCCCCCCACCCGACTCCCTTTCAGCCACCGAACATCTATTCTACTTTCCCCAAATCCAGTTCTCTACTTATGACAGCAACCGAACCCAGTTTCCATCGCTAAGCAAGGTTTTTAGGGGAGTTACACCCCATCTTACCATCACTAAAACTAATCACTAGGGTTGTTAAGCTACTAAATAGGTCATTAAGTGAATCTGGATTCCCCGCTGACTTTGCTTGACAGGGCGCATGATCCTGGGGACTGCAACTGCCATAAATGAGTCGGTTGCTAAGCGTCTGAATTTTGATCATGTGATCCTGGGGATATTGCACTGGTCATTGGTGTGAATGCCATACATTGCTTTTTTCAGTGCTGCCTAACTTCGGTCACTAAACGAACGGTTATTGAGGATGTACCTGTATTAATCATAATTACTGACTGGCTAGCCTTTAGATGCTCTTAGCCCTAAATATTGTTTAATAGGTGGCACTGTTTGATTATTTATTAAGTTTTAATCTGGCACTTATAAACCTGTCAGCCTACTCACCACCTCTAACTGTCGGTCTCGATTGAATTGTTATCCAGCAGGATTGTCAGCAGCTTTTGCCGGCTTGTATCATCACACTGGTGTGAGCAGCAAAGAATGTGCCAGAATCATATATTTGTTCACAAGTTAACACAATTAATGGTGTTGTGAAAACATAATTGCCTGGATTCACACAATTCCAGACACCAGTTGCTTTTGATCCGATATAACATCGGCCTGGCTGAAAACCGTTTCCCGTGTTTTTACAGCTTTCAACGTCTACTATTAAAAGAAACAAATATTTGTAGCTCTGGTTTGAACTGTGGGGTCCCTGGTACCAACAGACGTTTCATGACCCAACTAGGCAACTTCATCAGGGCTGTAGGTAGGGTTTGTGGAAGAGGAGGAAGGCTGGGTGTCCTTATTACTCTCTGGCTTGGTTGTTTGCTTGTAGATGTTTCATTACTGAACTAGGGAACATCATCAGTGTTACAAAGGAGTGAGATTTGCGGGAAGGAGGAGGGGTACAAGGAAGGGGAGAATTGGGAGGGGGAGTCCTTGGTACTCATTGAGATTGATTTTCTTGCAGATGTTTCATTACCCAACTATGGCACATCAGTGCTAGAAAGGAGTGGCATTTGTGGAGAGGAGAAGGACTGGGTGGTCCTTGGTGCTCTCTGACCTTGATAATTTTCTTGCAGACATTTCATGACCCAGTTAGGTAACATCATCAGTGCTGGAAGGGAATAGGGTTTGCTCTTTCTTTATATACAATGCCTTGCCGTGGTCAATATTTGTGGGAGTGTTCCTGGTGGTTCCTTGATTAGACTGTTTACTGTTTGATTTTTGGTCTGGTATTAATCAGTATTGATCACTGCTTATCTGGATGTTGATTGCTGGCAGGGAGGTGTTTTGATTTTGTTTCCTTCTTAGCATTTAGATTGTCAGTTTTGAATGGTGGATAAAGGTCATTTATCACAGTGGGCTTGTCAATGGCCAGTTTTAATATGCCAAATGACCAGAAATACTCGTGTTTTTAGATGTAGCTTAGTTTAAAAGGCTCGTTTCCCTGTAGAAACTATGGTGGAATCTGTCCATGTGTCATGCAATTGCTATTATTATACTTACAGGCCACCGGAATAAATTCACCACTCTTCTCCCTTCTTCTGTCTTCCCAGTGGCCTTTTCTCTACTAGAACCTAATACTTGTAGCTAACTTGCATCTGAATTCTGTATTTTGCCTGATATTTACTCTCTGGGAGGTAGTCCTAGATCTAAGGCTGCCTTCCTAGCTCGACACGAAATGGTGGACCATCAGTGGTCAAAATGGGTGGCTGAACAGGGAAGAAAGAGATTAAAATCCATGGAAGCTCCCTGGAGAAATCATGCTCTTACCCCACAGGACTGCAAGAAAAAAAAAACGTAGCAAAAAAAACCCATAGAATGCTACACTGAACTAGTGTCAAAGCAGCATATAAATAAATAAATCCAGCAGGGCTTTACATGGATACGGTATTTCTTTTCCAGCATTTTAAGGTTCTCCCTTTTGTGAAGGTTTGATTTTCGACGGCCTGACACAAAGTTCACGGAGAACAAAAAAAAAAATCATTTCCTCACATACACAAGCTCATCTTAATTTTTTAATCAAGGGAAAGCAGGGAGCACGGAAAGCAGAGACGTTACACAAATTAAAAAGAAAAAACTATTTTCTTTCGGCCAACCATCCCCAAGTTTCAGCTTTTCGGGAAGTTTTTCCCGAAGAGTTACAACAGTGTTTATAAAACAGCATACAAATCGAGCATAATGAAAAACAATATAGTCCCAATCACACTTTGGGTCCTCCTCGTCTACCTTCTATGTCTCTCCCCATCTGACAACCAAGTTCTCACACACAAGTCTTGGAGGCGATGCAAGAAGCTGAGACACAACAGCATCTTCTTAGGAAGCCTTTTGTGCCTTGAAATAAGGGGGGGGGGAGCTGCAGGGAGTTCGGAAAGAACAGCAGTGATCCAATCAAAATCCTGTCTTGTCCCGCTTACTTGGGAATTGCAGACTAACAGAATAAGGGCCCATGGAGGTCTTCTACTTCAAACTTTTGTTCGAGCAGGACACCCTATAACCATTCTGGACAAATGGAGATCCAGTCTCTTCTTCAAAACCTCCAATGATGGAACATCCACAAGTTCTGGAGGCAAGCTGTCCCAATTCTCAAACTTGGTATCTGGAAAGATGTGTTTGGCTGGGGAAGCCAAAACAGACAACAGGGGAATTCCTTTTTTGATCTAGCACCCACATCTTCACCCTGACGAGCCACTAAGGAAGCCTTCAAAATAAAGCAGACTCTGTTCCATCAGCTTCCAGGTCCACATCCTTTGGGATCTTCCAAAAGATGAAATGCAGAGTTGGCCACAGATTGAATGAAGATGAAGGTGATCAGTCAGCACATTTGTCCAATGATAAAGGACCTTCCGGCTTATCAAAGGCTGACTCGGGACCTTCCAGGGATGCTGAACGGTTTTTCTTTCCAATTGAAAAGAATCTTCACCAGCCAGATTCCCCTAGGAACATAATCCACTAAGAAGGGAGGCTACAAACAGGAGTTCAGCCACATTCCCCCGATGACACCCAGCCCAACAAGTTGAACTTCTGAACTTGAATTATGGACAAGCTGAACTAAAATGGCCCCAGCAAAGGAGTGAGGGGGGGCGAAGTCTCTGTTGCATCGGTGGCTCAGGAAGCAGGTGTCCCTTTTAGGAGGGCCAAGGGCCGCCCTGCGGTTTCGGAGGCAGGCGTTGGAGGCAAGGCGCAGCTGTGCTGCAGAAGGCGCTGCTTGCAGGCGAAAGCCTTGGGGCACAAGCTGCACTTGTAGGGCTTCTCCCCCGTGTGGGTGCGGAGGTGCTTCTGCAGGTGGTGCTTCTGCATGAAACTCTTCGGGCAGAGCGGACACTGATGGGGCCGCTCCCGTGTGTGGGTGCGCTGGTGTTTGGCCAGGTGGTGCCGCCGGACAAAGTGCTTCCCGCAGTCTGCGCAATGGAAGGGGCGTTCTCCTGTGTGGGTCCGAAAGTGATTGGTCAACTTGCTTTTGTCCGTGAAGCTCTTCTCGCATGCCGGGCATTGGTGAGGCCGGGCACCCGTGTGGCTCATTTGATGACGTAGCAGGTGATCCGAGCGGCCAAAACGCCGGGGACAATAGGGGCAGCCCAAGGGGTCCTTAGGGATGGGCTCGGCAGGAGCTTCCCGATGCGTATTCTGATGGAGCAGCAGGTGGACATGGAGCCGGAAGCGTTGGTGGCACAGAGGACAAGCCCACAGCTCCTCTCCTGGCGGACCAGCAGATGGCTGCCCCAACTCTTGAGGGGGCATCAGAGGGCTTCCATTCATGAGCGGCGAGGACAGATTTCGCCCTGAAGGGGTGAGGCTTCTGTAACTTTGCGGACGCTCTTGGTGGCTAATCTGGCACTGCCGATGGACATTGGTGGTTATTTCTTCGGCTGGACTGCCCTCGTTGGCACTGAAATCAACCGTCTCTCCTGCAGAGTCCCTTGGCCACATACATGAATCGAAGTCCTCTTCCTTCTTTATAATTCTTTCTACAAATGTCTCTCCCGCCATCATCCAGGTCTCATGGGCTGCAGAGTCGTCCTCTGGCTCCGTTTTGATTAAGATGTGATTTGTCGCGAGGGCTGTGGGAAATAAGGACAGCATAAACCCAACATTCATCATGGTTTAGTCTCACCACACACATAGGAATGCACAGCACACCCCCAAACCAGTATTTCTCAACTTTGGCAAGCTTCAGGATGGGTGGACTTCAACTCCCAGAATTCCCCAGCAGCCTGGGGAATTCTAGGAGTTGACGTCCATCCACCTTGAAGTTGCCAAGGTTGAGAAATACTGCCCCGAACCGTACCATCTTCTTTAAAAATGCTTTCTTTATTTAACAGTTAATGTAAATCAGCATTTCTCAACCTCAACAACTTTCAAATGTGTGGACTCCAGCTCCCAGAATTTCCTAGCATGGTAGCTGGGGAATTCTGGGCGTTGAAATTCACACAACTCACAAGTTCCTGAGAAATCATGCTGGGGATCATTGTCAATCCTTTGCTGAGATTTGATGTCGAGGGATTTGATAAAAAACCCAGACTCTGCAGTTAAACTTGAAAAGACCAAAGAGAAGAATTGGGGTGGATGAAAAAAACAGACCGACATTTAGAGGATTTTGAACGAATGATTCTGGGGGTGGCTTTTGTAAAATGGCTCTCTCTTGAACATAAGATACGGATATACAAGGCTGAATGCAGATAACACCCAGCAAATACAAATGAAAAAGGCTTCCTAATTTTACAAGGGACTTAGATCCCGTGCTTGCCTTTCATGGATGGTGGCGCATGAGGATAGCTGAAGGAATATTCTTGAGACTAGACCAGATCGCTTGATGACAACAATAATAATTTATTAAATTTACAGGCTGCCCAACTCTGAGTGAGTTCAGGCGTTTTACAAATTGTTACAAAAATACTTTGAACATTTGAAAACAATAATACAAAAAGGAAAAGGAAAAAGATGATAAAGGAATAAACCCAGATCGAACAAGGGAGGAGGAGGAGGACGACGATGACGACGACTAGGACTATGGGGTCCTAAGTGCTCTCTAAGCTTGGTGACTTTCTTGCAGACATTTCATAACCCAACAAGGTAACATCATCAATGCCAGAAAACTTATGTTAGAAGTCTTCTAGCACTGATGCTCTTATCTAGTTGGTTGTGAACCGTCTGCAAGAAAACACCCAAACTAAGAGAGGATCAAGGACCCCATAATTGTCATCGCCCTCCTCCTCCCTAAAACACCACCCTTCAAGCACTGATGATGTTCTGTATGTAGATCATGAAACGTCTGCAAGAAAACTACGTGAGTGGAGCACTCGGAGCTTCTCTTTTTTCAGAGTTTAATTCAGAGACCAATATTGAAGAAGGATGCCAGAGAGTTAAAGGAGCACCAATTTTGGTGGATACGACATGGGCATCTTTGGACTTTTGAAAATTATAGATACAAAGATTTTAGAGCAAATAGAAAGTTTCATTCAAAACTGACACACACAGATTTGCAATTATTTCACTGGCTGGAGTCACTCTGAAATTCATACATGACTTGCCAATTTGGGTTTAACCAGCCAATCCTGGCAATTTGGGGAAATAATTTATGGCTTGCTTAGCAGGTGATGCAACCAGGACATTGGCCCCCTCTGAGAGGAACAAATCAGAGTAACTGGTTTGTACAACACCCTAAACCTTCCAGACCGAACCATTTCCATGTTAGTCAAGCTGAAAACGTCAATAGGACAAATAATGTTTGTTTATGGGTAAGTCACATTATGGCTTAATTTAAGCCATTTCCCCTCCCCTCCCAAAAGGCCAGTTCTCACCTCACAATCAGGAGGTTATGAGTTCAAGGAGGCTAGGTAGAGGCAGATATTTCTCACTGAGCATAATAAGAATGCTGAACAAAACTCCTCATTGACAACAGGAAGGTCATCCGGCATTATACACTCTGCTAGTTCTATTCAGTTGCCCAGACTCCACCCTGCAAGGGATTATGGGGTCGTTAAATGATGATGATAAGATACCCTGTTCATTTAGGCAGTTTTACACAATCCAAAAATTAATACACATGCCTCTCAACTCCAATCCATGGTTGGGGAAGGGGGGAAAACAAGGACCGCACACAAAGCCATTTCTTCACATCTCTAATTTATTTTTCAGTTTCCACAGAACAAAGAAAAAAAGAAATCCAGAAAAATAAGTTTTTTAAAAAAGTGTCCTACTCAGACCCATTTGAGTTCATCCAATGGCAAACCAAGAGGTCGCCTCTGGACAGTCCCCCATGTCCAGGACTTTGACATGGAGACCTTGTGGTTAGGGGAACAACACAATGCCTACAGTGTTGTACACTGCAAAGAAGACCGAAATGACAATCCTGGAAGTCCTTGGCTACTACCCCTTTTGTTAGTTTTTGCTGTTCGGAAGTATAGTTAGAGACCCCATACAAAAATGTCCTCGCTACAACGGAGCACCAATGTCTCCAGGAATTTGAACTCCGGGCTAGAGAGGGGGAGTCCACTCAGGACACGTCTTTTTGAGGTAGCCTGGCGTCCTCACAAGATCGGACTAAATGAAGATGGCATCCAGCAGGGCTTCCCGGACAGCCGTACCCATCAGCCTGTTCTGTTCACGCAGGTGGATTTTCTGGTGCTGGAGAAGATGTTGCTTCTGAGTGAAGCTTTTATCGCACTCGTCGCAACGGTAGGGCCTCTCTCCGGTGTGGATGCGCTGGTGCCGGACCAGGTCCGAAGGGTGGCTAAAGTTCTTGCCACAGTAGAGGCAGGCCAGGGAGCTGCTGCTGCGCCCAGAGTGCAGCCGCTGATGCGTGACAAGGCTCTTCTTTTGGGAGAAACTCTCCGGGCACCGGCTGCAGCGGTACGGACGTTCGCGCCCATGGCTCTTTGGGTGCTGCCGATAAGACGACTTGACATTGAAGGTCTTCACACACTTGGCACCGCCGTACGGCTTGTCTGCTCCCGGCCCCCGAGGAAGGGGCTTCAAATTATGGCTTTGCTTGAAGGTCTCCTCACAGGCCACTGAGGTGTATCCACCACCCCCAGTGTGGATGTGCTGGTGGAGGGTGAACTGCTGCTTGTAGGTGAACCTCTTTTCACAGGCCGCCGGAGCACCGGCGTGGCTTTTCTGGTGGCACACAAGGCTCTTGTAAAGGCGGAAACGTTTCCCGCAGTCCGGGCAGGCAAACATTTTGTCCTCTGGGCAGTCTGTCGGAGCATCAGGACTGCTGAAGCCGCCTTCTCCGGCCAAGGCCTCTTCTTCCTGTCCGGGATTTTCAGCATGCCTTCGCTGTTGTACAAAGTATCGGCTGCCGACGGAGGCTGCTTGGGGATGAGCGTGGAGGAGCGTCTCATCTGTGCACTTGAGCCCCAAGCTTTCGCACAGCGCTCGCTGAGCTTGGAGCACCTCGGCTTTGAAGACCAGCCCGTCATCTGGGGGGATTGAAAGAAAAGGTCATGGGGCATGCTTCTCCCAATGGACACGGCTTTATCCACCCAGTGGGCTGCCCTAATCAATGGGCTAAGACAGTGATAGCGAACCTTTTCGGCACCAAGTGCCCAAATCATATTGTGCGCACATTGGAGTGCTGGAAACTGGAAGATCCAGCTGGCCGGTACGCATGTGCGTGCCAGAAACCCAAAAACCATGTAGCCGGTGTGCACCTGTTTTTTAGGTTTCTGGTGCTCTGGCGCATGTGAAGACCCAACTGTTGGGCCAGAAACCTGAAGAGCGGCTGGCGATGGTGCGCGTGCCCACAGAGGGCTCTGCGTGCCACCTCTTGCATGCGTGCCATAGATTCACCATCACGGCGCTAGGAGGACCCTCTTTGTGCATGGGTGGAAAACCCCACATTCCAGCCACTTCGCAGCACGACTACCTACATGCCGTATGAACCCAGCCTCTTCCCTGCCCTGCAGCGATCATAGTTTGCGTTCCATCTGCAAGAAGGAAATGCTACCAGATCTGGCTATGCATGATGGGAGGAAGCCAATCAGCCCTTTCTTGCTTGGCTCCTTTCAACAATGGAAGCCAATTCTGGGGGCGCTGATGCACCCCGCTGCTTGAATTCTCACACCAAAATAACCCAGAGGGAAGTCACTTCAGCCAACCATCTCTGAAGCTCCTTTTAGTGCTGAGACTTTTGTTTTTGAAGAACTGTGGGATATACATAGTCCTCAACTCTCTACAGTAATGGAGCCTGCGTGACGGATGTTAAGTGAAGCACCAACATGATTGCCTCATTTATGACACTACTTTCCATGAAACTATCATGTGGGTTGTTAAGCCGAGCATGAGTTAAGTGCCCTAGGGTACCAGGAGAGGCCCTGGGAGCTCTAGCACAGGCCTGCTCCAGGCCTACCAAGGCCCTCTGCAGCTGGAGGCACCCACTGCTACACTTCCCACCCCTCAGGGTCCTTCAGGGGAATCCCACCCCCATGCTACTCTATACCCTACTCCTCACCATGAGTCAGCCATGAGTTCTCCTAACTTTCAACAATTCGCAAAGCAAAGCAAATTGATTTATTCCTGGGCTGCAAGGTGCATTTTCAGAAACAGCTATATTTTCAGAGCACCCACAATTCACTTCGCTGCGGTGTCCACTTCCTGGATCACGCTACATGGCCCAGCAATGGGGCGACCTGTCCTTCATCCCTTACCTGAGCAATGGAGCTCCAGAGATTGTCAAAAGATAAGTGGGGAAGAGGAGGACGTAGGACTACGTTGGGTGGGAAGCAGACCCAAAGCTTCATGGGGGAGAAGATACGCAGTTGGTCATAAGAGTGAACAGCTGCACAGACGCTACGGTAGTCGTTAACTCCAGAACTGGGTTGCCTAAATTGTTTTTGGAAGGTCTGCCATACTTGTGAACCGTCACTAAGGTTATCCCAAAAATGCTTTGCCAAAAGGCAACTTAGACGTAGAATAACTTTTGTCACTTCAAATGTACATTAAAATGAAATTTTGTCACATACAGTTCTCAAAGGGTCACCACCTCCAGTATATATGACAAAATAAAAGAAATATGCATATACCTAGATATATTATACGACACGTATAAAGTCCACAAGTGGACTTTCTTGCTTGCTTTCCTTGAAAACGTTTTGCTTCTCATCCCAGGAGCTTCTTCGATTCACAGAACTTCACTTCCTTCTTCAGGTCATCCCTCTTCTGGGATGCGAAGCAAAAGGTCTTCAAAGGAGAGGGGTGGGGGAACTCCAGAAAGTCGTCTTTTGGAAAAAGAACATCTCTGACGTGGAGGATTGAGACACTCCATAAATGTCACTAACGTTGTAAGTTGAGGACTACCTTTTAATTCATAAAGGATTTGCTTTATGGATGGGTGCACTGGGCACATCATTGGCATCATTATCCACCTCATCCTGAATCATCATACCCCACCTGGTCCAGGAACATGACTGTGTTCCCGGAGCAGGGAGGAAGCAACTAGGCACGTTCTAGCAAGTCTCGAATTCGGAAAGACGAAAGGGGGTGAAGCAACGTGGCCATCCTTTGTCCCCCACCCCAAGGCACCTGCAGGAAAAAATCCAAAATAGGAAGGGGATTAGCTTTGTCCTTACATGAAGTTCTTTGCTCTCCGGGCAACTCCTTGCAGCTCGCCGACCTGCTCCTCCCAGTCCAGGTGGCCTCTAAACCAGCCTCGCCCAATCTCCAGAGTCTCCACCTCGGAGCCTCCAAGCCTCTTGGCCAT
Organism: Natrix helvetica; assembly: GCF_964273705.1. Taxonomy (NCBI): domain Eukaryota; kingdom Metazoa; phylum Chordata; class Lepidosauria; order Squamata; family Natricidae; genus Natrix; species Natrix helvetica. The sequence continues at coordinate 141,185,954 of NC_138554.1, read as the reverse complement.
CCTCACCTCTGGCCTCTTCCACCCTCCGGGGCCACCAGCTCCACCCTGAGGACATGCCCAGAGGTCCTGCTCCCAAGTCGGACCTGTGTTGGTTGTCTCTGTCCCAGGGAACGGTTGCCCCTTCCCACATCAGATGGGGAGTCTGATCCTGAGCATCTGAGCAGTAAAACCATGTCAACATTAGCTCAGCCCGAGACGAGGGGCAATGGCCTATCAAGGAATGGCAGAAACGCAGCCCTAAGCCAGAAAGCGAGCGTGATCCACTCCTGACCAGGGACTTGAAGCCCAAGAGGCTTCCGTTTGTCCCATGAAAGGATTTAAAGGGTTGAACAAAGATAACGAGGAAGGGGATCCTCAGTGGGGAGGGGAGAATCTCCAGCTAGAAGAAAGAGTGGTGAAAAGAGACGCTCCCCCTTAGGATCCCTTCTCTTCTGCCTCTTGCCACAAGAATGCAGTTTGTCTAGCGAGATTCTTGTCAACAGGCAAGCAGCAATCAAGAAGTAACTTGGATCAGCTGACAGTATCTTTCTTGCTTTTTACACCCAACGTAAACCTGGATAACAAGATTGCCTTTTGCTAGCTTGTTCCTGGGAATGCAGACCCACTCCTTCCTCATCCCTCACCTGCTCTGCCCTGCCTAAAAGGATCCCTGTGTGTATGAATACACTTTGGGAATAATGTGAATGACCATTGTCTTACCTGAAGGGTCCTTTTCAGGGCGCTGCAACGGAGAGTCCAAAGAAGGGTTAAACACAGCCAATCTGCCCAGAACTGAATTGAAACTTTAAGCCACGCCTCTGGTGCCGACTCTCCCCAGATTTATTCAATGAAGACGTGGAACAGTTGCGCGCTGAAACTTCAACTGGAAGTCTAATATGGAACAAGTCAAAAATAGTCCAACAACAATAACAGAAACAACAAACAACACTGTGACTTCACAAACACCAGCGGAGAATAGACCCCAGGGCGGGGTGGACTCTCCGTTGCAGCGCCCTGAAAAGGACCCTTCAGGTAAGACAATGGTCATTTTCCAGGGCGCTGCTCTGGAGAGTCCAAAGAAGGGACATGCCCAAGCTAACTGTCACTAGGGCGGGAAGGCTCAGCCATCAGGGTCGCTCCGCTGGTATGGATGCCCTGAAGAACACGCCTCCCAAAGGCCCCTTCCGCCGATGCAAAACTGTCCAGTTTGTAATTTCGGACAAATGGAGACAGAGAAGTCCAGGTGGCCGCCTTGCAGATCTCTTCAATCGGTGCCTGTGTAGACCAGGCAGCTGTGGTGGCGGCGCTTCTAGTCGAATGTGCTGTGATATTGCGAGGCACAGGAACGGACTGTAAAACGTGGGCAAGCGCAATGCAGGCTCGCAGCCATCCGCCGATGGTAGATGAAGAGACCTTCTTGCCTTGAGAAGCTGGTTGAAAGGAGACGAATAGAGATTCGGATTTCCGAAAACTGGCCGTGCGCTTGATGTATCTGCGAATAGTCCTGCGCACATCCAGCATGTGCCAGCGCTTTTCCCTCGGGTGCCGAGGATGCGGACAAAAATCCGGAAGGACCACCTCCTGCGCCCGATGAAACCAGGAATTGACCTTCGGAATGAAGGAAGGGTCCAGCCTCAGGATTACTCTGTCGTTACGAATGAGACACAAGTCCTCTCTGACTGACAAGGCAGCCAGTTCCGATATGCGACGAGCAGACGTGATAGCGACCAGAAAAACCGTCTTGAATGTGAGGTGTCTGAGACTGGCTGTCTTAATGGGCTCAAACGGGGGCCCGATGAGGGACCGCAACACTACATTGAGATCCCAAGATGGGTATCTGTGGACCACTGGGGGTCTCAGGTTGGTCGTTCCCGAGGAAACTGCGGATGGTCGGATTCCGGCCAAGAGATGCGTAGCCCTCAACTGAGAGGATGGTTGACAGGGCTGCCGCCTGGCGCCTCAGGGTGTTAGGTGCCAGGCCCTTGTCCAAACCTTCCTGCAGGAAGTCCAGGATGACAGGAACCGAAGCAAGGGGCGCAGACGTACCATGAGCCGTGCACCAGCTGGCGAAGGATTTCCAAGTGGCGTCGTAGATGCGCGTCGTGGACTGCCGTCGTGACGCTTGGATGGTGCCAATCACCTTGTCTGACAACTTGCCTCTGCTTAGGAGATCCCTCTCAAGTGCCAGACGGCCAGCTGCAGCCACTGGGGTTCTGGATGTTGAAGGGCCCCCTGGCTGAGAGAGATGTCCTGTGGAGGAATCCGCCACGGTGGTGTGATCGAAAGACTCACCAAGTCTGCAAACCAGGTTCTCCTGGGCCAGTACGGTGCTACCAGCAGCACCTCCGCCTCCTCTGCTAGGATCTTCCTGATGACTCTGGGAAGAAGAGGTAGCGGGGGGAAAGCATAAAGCAGACCTTTCGGCCACGGGCCGTGCAGCGCGTTGACTCCTTCCGCCCTCGGGTCGTGGAACCTTGTGAAGAACCGCGGAAGATGCGCGTTGGCCGCAGTGGCGAACAGGTCCACCAGCGGGAGGCCGAACCTCTGGGACAGTTGCTGGAACAGCAGTGGATGTAGACGCCACTCCGAGTGGTCGACTGTGGATCTGCTCAGCCAGTCCGCCTGGGTGTTGCTCGTGCCCGAGATGTGCTCCGCCTGAAGAGAAAGGAGATACCTCTCCGCCCATCGACCCAAGAGCTCCGCCTCCTTCATCAGGGATCTGGAGCGCGTTCCCCCCTGTCGATTGATGTGCGCCTTGGTGGCGACATTGTCTGTCATGATGCGCACGTGGTGGCCCTGAACGGTGCTCTGGAAGCGCTTCAGCGCAAGCCTGACTGCCCTCAGCTCCAGCCAGTTGATGCTGTGAGCGGCTTCGGAAGGGGACCACCTGCCCTGTGCGAGCTGGTTGTGGCAGTGGGCCCCCCAACCGAACAGGCTGGCATCCGTTGTGATGGTGAGCCTGACTGGCTCCTTGAATGGCGACCCCTTTAACAGGGCCGGAGACAACCACCACTTTAGAGAGCGACGTACCTCTGCTGGAACTGGAATCAGTCTTGTTGAGCTGCTTTCGTTTGTTCTTTGATATGGGAGCAGGAGCCACTGAAGGGGACGGGAGTGAAGTCTCGCCCAAGGCACGATTGACAGGCAGTGGAGTCTGACCGGACGTGACCGTAGAAAAGCCGCCATGGCTGCGAGAACCTTGTGAATGTCCTGGGCGCCGATGACAGGCCGAATGGCATTGCCCGGTACTGGTAATGGAGGCCCGCGTAAGAGAACCTCGGGAACTTGCGGTGGGCTTTGCGGATAGGGATGTGGAGGTAGGCCTCTTTGAGGTCTATGGACGTTAGTATATCGCCTGGCCTGATGCACCCCAAGATGGACTGGAGGGACTGCATCTTGAACCTGCGATATGTCACGTGGTGATTGAACCTCTTTAGATCTAATATCCCCCTCCACCCTCCTGAGTTTTTGGGGACCAGAAACAGGATGGAGTAAAACCCTCTTCCTTCCTGGCCTGCTGGGACAGGTTCTATGGCCCTGATCTCCTTGAGGTGCCTTATCTCCTGTTCCGTGAGGGATCTTTTGACTAACCCTGAGGGAACTGGACACCGGAAGAAGTGGCGGGGAGGGGGGGACCAGAATTCTAAAGTGAGACCCATGCGGACCGTTTGAAGAACCCACTGGTCCGACGTGGTCTGCTCCCATTTGGCGTGGAACAACTGCAACCGCCCTCCTATGGGAGCTGACCTGTGATGGTCATTTATACCTCCTAAAGGGTCGGGAGCCGGAGCCCCCCCGAAATGGCCGCTTGGAGAAGGGCTGCTGGCGACCTCTGTCTCGAAGGACTGACGGTCCTGAGACCGCTCACCCTGCTGGGGATACGCCCGATGATAGGGGGCGGAGCTGGTGGAGGGCTCATTGTTCCGAAAGGCCTGCCTCCTGTAAGAGCCAGGACCTTTACGATCAGGCTTTTGGTGACTGATGGCATCACTTTCTTTTTGTCCTTGTTTTCCACAAGGACTGGATCAAGGACCTCACCAAACAGCTTGTCCCCTTTAAAGGGGGCAGTAACAAGCTTCCATTTGGAGCGCATATCCACATTCCAGTGCCTAAGCCACAGGAGGCGTCTGGAAGTAACATTAGACGCTAGGGCACGCGAGGCAAACTTAGCAGCATTCAGAGTGGCATCAGCAGTGTACTCTGTGACTGCCATGATTTTATTGATATCCTGCCTGACTTTAACGTCCTTGGCAGGTATCTTCCTCAACAACTGCCTCAGCCACAGGAGAGCCGCCCTGGAGAAAAAGGAGGCTGAAGCGGAGGACTTAATGGCCCATGCAGCTGTCTGATGGGTCTTGTGACAAGCAGTTTCGGTTCTCTTGTCCTCAGCCTTGAGCCCCTCCAACAGGTCAGGAGGGAGCACAGAAGAGGAGGTAAGAGCCGCTACAGGGGGATCGATAGGAGGGAGCTTGAGCAGCTCCTCCAGGCTGGCATCCACCGTATATAGCTTCTTGTCATGGCTGCTGGGGGTAGCCATGGTAGCTGGCTGCGCCCACTGTCTTTGAACTAAATTGAGGAACATCTTGGGTACAGGAACTATTTCCTGGACCGAAATGGGTTTCTCAAAGAGATCCCCAGATAGATAATCAGGGTCTACAACCACCTGAGCTGGGGGGGTGGACCCCATGTGAGTTGAGATCTTAGCCTTATCTAAAATGGTTTTGAAATTATCCAAATTAAATAAGCCTGAAAAGGCCGGCTTTTTGGCGGGGCTTGCCTCATCCCCAGAGAATTCAGCTTCCTGCCTAGGAAGAAATTCCTCTTCTTCCTCCCAGTCTGACTCATCGGAGGCCACTGAAGAATGCAGGGACGGAGGTGGAAGGCTAGGAGTCATCTCTCTGGAATCCTCCTGGGGTTGCAAATGGTGGGTCTTGCGAGTGCGCTTGCCACCTTTTCGCATGCCTGCCTCAATGCCCTGGGAAATGGCCCTGTTAATTATTTCCTGCATTTCAGTGGATAGGTTAGGCCCTTGGTCCTCAATGGGGCGAACCCTTTGAGTGGGCCCGGGGATCGGCTGTTGAGGGGCTAAGGGCCCCATTGGAGCTGGTCCCTCCTCCATATCAGAGGGACAGGCAAAGAGATCAGCCTGATCAGCCATGGAATGGCCTGGAGAAGTTGCCATAGCCAGGGAATCCCCTTCCTCTTCACTATCAGAAATGGGGCCTCCCTGGGCTGGAGGAATTTCCCTGGAGGGCTCCCCAGGAGACACCGAAAGGGAAGATTGGGCCTGCTGTTGGGCTTTGGAAGACTGTTTTTCTAAGGCCTTCTGTCGCCTTAATGCATCTTTGTCTAGGCCTGAGCCCTGCTTGGGGCCATGCCTGGAGTAAGGCTTACTCCCTCTAATGGCCTCCCTGGCAGCTTTCCCGGCCTGTCTTACAGGGGCTCTGGAAGAGACACCCTCAGAAGTCTCAGGGGCCTGATCTGCCATGGTAACAATCACTGGTTGGGACAGTAGGGGGATGGGAAAACCACCACTCACCACCTCCAGAAAGCCCACCGCAGCACGATGCTCCTGAGGAGACAGAGAAACTGCAAGGCCTGAAGTAGCTTGGAATCTTTTAGGCGCGAGCAGAATTCGCTCCCAGCACCTGCAGGAGAGTAAAGGAGGCGACCCAGCAGGCCACAATCCCACGCCGCTATCACTTGCTTGGATTGGGGCCCAGGTCGCCGGTCACACCGGGCAAGTCTGACTCCACGCGGCTCCTGCAAAGAGCCAGGCACCAGGCAGCTGCGGCAAAAAACTTTTAAAAGTAAAGCCGGAAGATTGCGCAATCCAAAATGGCGGCCGGAACTCACCGGAGCTTTTCGCACCAAATTTAAAGAGGGAAGAAGCCAAAATGGCTGCCCTGGGAGCCCACGCAGCAATTTGACTTGCTAGAAGCACAAACTGCAACGGAGGGCTTCCAGTGGGAATCGGCCCCCAGTAGGGGTGCCCCAACAGCGCTGGCGTCGGCACTCCGACCCACACGCTTCCCCCAACAGCTGCCTGCGGCTTCTAGGAGCCAGAGCAAAGCCCCGGACTCCAGGAGAGCCGAAAGGGTGAGAAAAACCCAATTAAAAAGGGAAAAAAACAAACTTAAATTTAACTCACCAGCCTGCTCTAAAAATCCTTAAATATGCTGTTTTAAAAAATTATTCTTCCTCTGGAGAGTCCAAGGAATCAATCTTAGAACTGGAGAAAATCTTAAAGCGCGTCTACTGGGCTAGCTGAATTGAAAAAATCTGGGGAGAGTCGGCACCAGAGGCGTGGCTTAAAGTTTCAATTCAGTTCTGGGCAGATTGGCTGTGTTTAACCCTTCTTTGGACTCTCCAGAGCAGCGCCCTGGAAAAAGTAACTCCACTCCCTTTGCTTCAGGCTGCACATCAACACCAAAGCTTTCAAGGTAACTGCATCATGGGTTGTGCATCTTGAGGGTCAGGGGCAGCAGTCCCCAACTTTTCTGGCTCGGCAGCCCGGGGAGAGGGTGGGGAGGAGGAAGATAGTTCTGTGTGAGTGGCAGGTGGGCACACGCAAGCACATTCGGATGAGCAGTGGGTGCTGAAGCAAAGGGAGCTTTGCACGTGAGTGCTTGGGTGAGGGAAACTTCGCGTGCAAGAGCAAGCAGCCGCCACTCTCGCAAAAGAGCTTCGCACCGGTGCATGCGCTTGTCTGCCGCCTGTGCAGTCCAATTCTAAACAGGTGCAGACCATGCCCTGGGGGTTGGGGACCACTTAGTTAGGGAGACGGCCACATCTCTGGACACGTACCAAAGGTGCTTTTTCAAAACACAACTCTTATCTTGGGTTTTTTCCCACCTGAAAACATTTTACTTCTCATCCAAGAAGCTTCTTCAATTCTCTCAGTTGAGAAGCAAAACATTTTCAGGGGGGAAAAAAGACCCAAGAAAAGTCCACTTTTGAAAAAGCATATTTGAGACAAGTGTGACCTGGATGGTGGAGAAGCTCCGTAGACACCCATGGACAAGGGCCCTAAACGTTGCGATAGGCATCCCAGGAGGCACCCTTGGGAAAAGGAGGCGAGACACAGAAGACCCAAGACGTTTTAGGCTACGCAGGGAGTCCTTGGGACCAGAATTGCAGCTGCTAAGCAGGATAATTGTCAAGCATGCCTGATTTTTACGATCTTTCAGCCACAGTTGTTAAGCAAATCACTGCAAATCACTGCAGCAGATCATGTGGTCATTAAGTGAATCTGACTTCTCCCATTTGCTGGTCAGAAGCCAGCTAGCAAGGTCCCAAATGGCAATTTCACGACCCCCCAGGATGCTACAACATGCTTGAATATTGATCATGTGACTGAGAGGATGCTGCAAAGGTCGTAAATGTGAGGACCGGTCCTTAGTCACTTTTTTCTTTGAACTTTCGCCAAATGGATGGTTGTTACGTCAAGGACTCCTTATATCCAGAAGATACTAGCACATCCTGAGCTTCCTCCAAGAATTCACACAAGGGAGAAAGTAACGAACCAGAAACAGAAAAGCAGACAGGCGCCAATCAAGGGAAATAAACGGGCCAAAGGATCGTGAAGAGCTTCTCGCCTCCCAAGTCTTTGGGCTACAAGACGGTGGTGGAGACATGGGTCAGAATGGGGGGAGCTCATTGGGGATAGAAAATGGCCTACAATGCAGCAGAAAGAATGCCTGCCCTCTGCATAAGCCCCAGAGACCACTCTCCACAGCAGATGGACAAACAGATGGACAGACAACCTGGAAGGAAGAAGTTAACAGTGACAATCTAAGAGGAAAGTCTACAGGCTGGAAAGAAGAAAACCACAGCAAGCCTGAAAGCATTGATAATCACACCCACCCACCCTCCAGAGAGGACCATCTTCTCAGGTGGGGGGAGTGAGAAGATGCAGCCCTCCACACCCCCAGCAACTGGAGTGGAACACAGGTAGTCCTCAACTTATGACCACAACACAGCGTAACATTTCTGCTGCTAAGCGAGACAGTGGCGAAGGGAGTTTTGCCCCATTTTACAGCCTTTCTTGTCACCATTGTTCACTGAATTCCTGCAGCTGTTGAGGTGGCAACACCGTTGTTAAGTGAATCTGGCTTCTGGCTGGTCAGAAGGCCACCAAAGAGGGACCACGTGATTCCCCCTGGGACACTGCAACCATCCTAAATAGGAACCATTTGCCAAGCGTCTGAATTTCGATCCCATCGCCCTGGGAATGCTGTGATGGTTGTTAAGTCGCAAGTCCCGTTTTTCAATGCTGTCGAAACCTTTGTGGCTAAACAAATGGTCATAAGCTGAGGACTGCCTGTATTCAGGATTGTACTGCCCACCTAAAGGAGGATTTTATGAGTTGAAATGACAGCAAACTGGTCTTAGTTTTAACAACCCAGGAACCAGCTCGCGGTTTGAGCCCAGAGACCCGGGGGGGGGGGGGGGAATACAGGGACATAAAATGCAGGCAGGATTTGAACCGTCTTCGGTGTTCTCGCATCTCTGGGCCTGAAAAACAATGTGGTTCTGTCCAATAAGATACTCACCCATGCTCGGCAGAACATGCATCTCGCCTTTGTCCGAGAGGTCCGGGCCCTCCAGGTTCCGTTCCAGATCTCGCTTCCCTTGGGACCTGAAGGATGTCTGAGCGACTTCATCATCTGTTAACCAAAGAGAAGGTGACAGTCGTAGTTTGTTTGGGACTTTCCTCCGCATCCTGCATGCATCCCGCCAAGTCAACTGAGGTTCTTCTGAACTCATTTCCCTTGCTAAGTGAGACGTTTCTTCAGGGAGTTCAGCCCCATTTTACAACCTTCCTTGCTGCAGTTGTTAAGTGAATCACTGCAGTTGTTAAATTAGTCACATGGCTTTTAAGTGAATTGGGCTTCCCTGTTGATTTCGCTCTTCGGAAGGTTGCAAAAGGAGATCACGTGAGCCTGGGAGACACTGCAACCGTCAGGCTGTGATGAAGCTGACCGGCTGTTTTCAGTTTGCTGCAAGGAGGCAAATCGCTGGGAGGCAGAGGCAGATTTTTTTTTTCTTATTTTCCTTCCCAAAAGCTAGGTACACCTTATAGTCTGGAGCGTCTTATAGTCCAAAAAATACAGCAAATGGTTGTAACTCAAGGGCTACCTTTATTCAACTATGTCGATATATTTTGCATTCTGTTTTTCTGACGGATGAAAATTGGATGCTGTTGTAACTTCAAACGGACATTAAGTGAACATTAAGTAAATAAAAGACTACCTGTATTTAATTATAGGTAATACTCAACGTATGACCACAATTGAGCCCCAAATTTATGTTGGTTAAGTGAAACACTGGTTGAGTGAGCTTTTTTCTTGCCAGTGTTGTTAAGTGAATCACGGCAGTTGTTAGTCACATGGTTGTTAAGTGAATTGGGCTTCCCTGTTGAGTTTGCTCTTTGGAAGGTCGTAAAAGGAGATTATCTGACTTAGGGTCACTGTGACGGTCGTAAATATGAACCAGTTGTCAAGGGTCTAAATTTTGATCCTGTGAGCAAGAGGGTGCTACAACAGTCATTAAGTGCGAAAAACAATCCTAAGTCGTTTTTTCACTGCAGCTGTAACTTTGAATGATCACTAAATGAACTGCTGTTAAGTGTACAATTACCTGTATTGTAATATATTTTCCATTCAATGTTTTTCTACAATGGAAAGCATGATTTCTTTCTCATATCTTTTCTTTAATTCTCATGTATCCAGAATTCCCATGACTCGCAACATTTTGATCAGCGAGGGAAATCCCCCCAAAAATATTTTATTTGGCATTCGGCGAGATTCTTTTTGGCACAAAGCCCCTTTTGGGGCCTGCAGGCCTCGAAAAAAATGTGTCAAATTTCCAGACGTGGTTATTTGCCACTTACCGATGCCAGATGCTTGTGGGACCCTCCGTCCTTCCCCATGTTCCCCTTCTCGACCTCCTTGCACATGACCTCCTTCTCCCGGTGGGGAGGAGAGGCAGGGTCTGAAAACCAGGATTTCTGTGTTGGATGACATAACAGAGAGGTTGTGATGACCCGGGACAAGGCACAAAGGCCAGACAGACAGCTGAGAGTTTAAACTTCCCTTTAATACTCCAACTTTTCCCCCAACGCTCCGTTATGCAAGTTCCAGAGCAAAGAGTGCACAGAGAAAGAGACAGAGACAGAGAGAGAGAGAGAGAGACTTGTCCTGCTCGTCCTGCTCCTCCCAGCATTTCTTCGAGGCCAACAAGGCTGCCCTCTCGACCTCCGTAGGCCTCAGCTCCAGCTTGGCCTCCTCCACGGATTCAGACTCCAACAGGAACATTTCAGGGGTTTTCGCTGGAGAATCAGGCCCTGGCAAGACTTCATGGCTTCACTCAATTATAAAATTCACAGCAGATATTCTTTTATGGGTATTCCCCGACTTACAACCCCAATTCAAGCAAAACCTCCGTGGATAAGCATGTTAAGTGAGCTTTGCGCCAGTTTACAAACTTACTTGACACAATTGTTAAACGAATTACTTAAGCAGTGATTAAGAGTCATACAGTTAAGTGAATCTGCCTTCCCAGTTGACTTTGTTGGCCACAAAAGCGGATCACGTGACCCTGAGACACGGTAACCGCCATAAATATGAGTCAGACCCCGGGGATATTATGACAATAGGGTGAGTTATTATTGTGAGTTCCTTTTTCCAGTGCCATCGTAACTTTGAACAGTCACTAAATGAAGGATTGTAAGTTGAGAACTGCCTGTAGATGCCAGTTTGAGGTAAAACCCTTATAAATTTTGGTCCCAGGACCACAAACCAGGTGCCGAGTGCCAAGCATGCAATTGTGCATGCGATTGTGTGTGTCTGACTGACCATCAAAACCAGGTTGTTAGTATCCTTTGGCGAGCCTGCCATTACTTCGCACAGTCACTAAGCAACTGGTCAGAAGTAGAGGACTACCCATACTTAACAATCCTACTTCCTATTTTGCACTCTGTGAGCTCTGTTGTGTTGAGAGGCTAGCTTAGGAATTCTGGGAGTTGAAGTCCACAAAGTTGCCGGGTTTGAAGACTCTTGATTTTAACCCCTTCCTCCTTACCTGGGCTGGGTTCCGAAGGTATCACCCTGTCCGTCGTGGCTGCCTCCTCTTCCTCAGCACAGGGACGTTCCCCTTGTTCGATCCGGGACAGAAGATCTGGTTTAGCAATGGCATAGTCTGTTGGACAAAAGAGCATATCCTTCGCAAGATAAGCTTGATTGATATGGAAAATACAGGCAGTCCTTGACTTATGACCACAATCGAGCCCAACATTTCTGCTGTTAAGTGAGACGTTTAGTTCAGTCCAGTGACTTTTGCCCCATTTCACAACCTTTTGCAACAACACAATTGTTGCAAAAGTAATTAACCAAAATAAAATTAGTAACCCAGTTGTTAAGTGTACCTGGCTTCCCCATTGATTTTGCTCAAGATTGCAAAAGGGGATGATGTGACCTTGGGACACAATAACTTTTTGTTGTTGAAATGTGGTTTTATACAACTACAGTAGTATTCAAGCTAATAGACGGCAGTGTTTACAAGTTTGCATCTATGCTCTTTTGTTCTAAGTAGTCTTTCTTGTTTTCCCCAACAGTTAAAAACAGATGAGCAGTAAAGCGCATGGTGATGGTGCTCTTCATTTTCTCTGCTGACGTTTATAAACAGAATTCCTAACATCAATGGTCGTAAGTATGAGTCAATTGCCAAGCATCTGGATTTTGATCACGTAACCTTGGGGATGTTGCAAAGGTTGAAGTGTGAAAAACATTCACAAGACCATTTTTTTCCAGTGCCGTTGTAACTTTGAATGGTTACTAAATGAACTGCTGTAAGTTGATAACTAGCTGTACTTCAGCCATCTACCCTGTTTAGATGCCAAATCTCTTAAGAGCCCATTTTTAGACCCCCGGGGGGGGGGGGGCTGCTTTTAAAAATAAGATGGGGCCGGCAGCACTTCACTTCCATTAAAAAAATATAGGTAGTCCTTGACTTACAACCACAATGCAGCCCAAAATTTATGTTGCTAAGCAAGTGAGTTTTGCCCCATTTTATGACCGTCCTTGCCACAATTGTTAAGAGTACCACTCCCGTTGTTAATTTAGGAATATGGTTGTTAAGTGAAGCTGGCTTCTTCATTGACTTCGTTTGTCAGAAGGCTGCAAAAGGGGATCATGTGACCCCAGAACACGTCAAAAATACCTGAGAGGATCCAAATTTTGATCAGGCAACCATGGGGACGCTGCAAGTATGAAAAATGATCCCAAGTCTTTTTTTTTCAGGGATGTCGTAGCTTTGAACAGTCACTAAATGAACTGTTATTAAGTCAAGGACTAGCTGTAAAATAAAATCTAACCCTACAAGAAAATCTGATAGGAACTGAGAAGATTGTTCAGGTACACGGATATCCCTCCCTTCCTATCGTCTTACAGGAGAATGAGCGGCAGTAACTAGAGTGCAGTGGTTAGAGTTCAGTACTGCAGGCTACTCCTGCTGACCGCCGGCTGCCAGCAGTTTGGCAGATCGATTCTCACTGGCTCCAGGTTGAGTCAGCCTTCCGAGGTGGGTGAAATGAGGACCCAGATTGTTGGGGGCAAGAGGCTGGCTCTGTAAACCACTTAGAGAGGGCTGTAAAAGCACTGTGAAGAGGTATATGAATCTGCTATTGCTATTGCTACAAATCCCTCTGTGGCTATACCAAAAATTACCATTACAAAATTGTATTCAATTACAAAAATGTCGAGATGTTAAAATTATTTCCGATGGGCAAGTACAATTCTCGCTTGTCAAACTTCACATTAAGCTCCGTTCCCCCCTAACAGGTCCTCCTGATTTACAAGTTTCTCAACAAACTTGAGAGTCGAACAACCCTTGGTCTAAATGAGAAAACCCAGGATGGTGCTTCAAAAGGAAACTGAAAGCAAACAGAAGAAGTGGACAAACAGGATTAGAAATCACAGCAATGTTCCCCCAATGTTCTCCTGAGGAACTTCCAGGGACCAATTTTGAAGGAGGCCACTATCTAGACCAGGGCTCTACAACCTTAGCTACTTTTGGACCTCAACTCTCAGAATTCCCCAGGGAATTCTGGGTATTGAAGTCCACAAGTCTTAAAATTGACTAGGTTGGAGACCTCTGAACTAGACAGTTCCTCAATGCTCATCAAAGAAGCCAAGTTTCATGTTTTCAACCCATGAGGAGCAAAAGCTGATTTTTTGTTTTACCCAAGGAGACCAGCGACTCGTAGTTACTCTTCATCACATTCTTGTAGAGTTCCTTCTGCCATTCCTCCAGGTTGCCCCACTCCTGCTCCGAGAAGTAGACACCGTTGTCTTCAAAAGTCATGGGCACCTGAAAGTACATCAATTAATGGGGTTTGGATCTTCTAGAAGGAGCTGTTGGTGCTGGGCTCCAAAACTGGCATTGTTTGGAGTGAGAGGTGGCCCATATCTCCTCCATCTCAACTAAAAGGATGGGAGGTACATATAGGAGAACGTCTTGTCAGATGGAGGAATCTGATATCCCTTGCAGGCACAAATTCATCAGATATTCAGGTGCCACTAAGTCTACTTAGCAGTGACGTTCAGAAGCTCCTGAAGTATTTCGGGTGGAGCAGACCTCAACTCGAGATCAATGAAGGGATGAGAGTGAACGTCGCACCAGCCAACATCTCAAACACACAACTTGTTAGATTGGGCAAAAGCCACCAGGAACAGAGGGACCGCCAATTTGCTCCCCTCTGTTCCACTTGAGAATGACTCTTAAAAACACCACAATTGAGAATGTCAGCTAGAACACGGATGCTGGGACACGTCACATGTAAAGAGCTTAATGTGTGTTTGGAGTTTGGGATTCCCACGAAGGGCAAGTTCAGCCATTACAACCGATACTCTCGATTTACAGCTTGGAATTTTGGGTTTAATCCAGCCAACTGTGGTTTATTCCAGCAATCATCATCTTCTTTTAACGACCCCATAATCTCTTACGGGGTGGAGTCTGGGCAACTGAATGGAGCTAGCAGGGCCAGATGCCTTTCCTGTTGCCAATGCGGAGTTATATTCAGCAGATAACATTCTCATCATGCCCCGAGAGAGAAATTATCTGCCTCTACCTAGGATCCAACTCACAGCAGTCTGATTGTGAGGCAAGAGCTCCACCTCTAGGCCACTGTACCACTTTGTGGCTTATTCCAACAATCTAGTTTTAAAACAAGCCTGGCTTAGCATGACATATAGACAGCAGCCCAGGCCGATATGCAAGAGATGGGCTGGGCCTGCTTTGTCCCAGAATCCGCAAATGGAAAGAGGCCATTTTGTTTTGGGGTCCAAACAGTGTCCCCCCCCCCCACCCATGATTAAGACTCATAGTTAAATTCCACCAGAGGCAGTTGGATATCTTAAAAAAACCCAGTTTTCGAGTCACATTTAACTAAACCCTGGCAGAACAAGTACTGAATATAAATTAGAAGTAAACCTCACACTCCCTCGCACTGATGATGTTACCTGATTACTGTCTGCAAGAAACCCATCCAGTTCAGGGAGCACCAGTTCTCCTCCCCCTCCCCCTCCCCTTCTTCTTCATTCTCTTCCTCCTCTCCACAACGCCCCTTCCTTCTAAAACTGATGATGACCTAGCTAGGTCACGAGACGTCTGCAAGAAAACCAGCAAGCTCAGAAAGTACCTAGGACCTCATAGTCCTCCTCCTCCATCTATTCTACACCCCTCCCCACTTTCTAGCATTGAAATTGTTACCTAGTTGGGTCATGAAACATCTGCAAGAGAAACTACCAAGTTCAGAGAGCACCAAGTGCCTCAAAGTCATTGTCTTCCTCCTCCTCCTCCTCCTCCTCCTCTTCTATCCAACCCCCCCATCAGCCATATTCCTCTTGGATCCTTGGCCTGCCACACTTTCTATTATTCTACTATGCCTTTTCTAATGTGGGGGAAAAGGAGGGGGGATGGTACGGAGTGAGATGCGATGTAGTCAAAACAAAATTCCTTTCCCAAAAGCCAAGGTCATCCTTTGTCTCTGCACTGCTGCATCTGACTGGAACTGGGTGGGTGGAAGCTGCCAGCGTGGCAGTGGGAGATGGGACCGTGGGATGGGCTTGTGGGTGTGGGGGGAAAGATCTTGAACTTTCAACTGGGGGGGGAGAAACCTGGAAGCTTTCAGATATGGCTCTTTCAATACATTGGAACTTTGAGCAATACTTGTCTTGGTCTCTGATTTAATTTTGGATGCTATTTGGAACCCGGACTACCCCCCTTTCTTCTAACACCAATATTATCTAGTTGAGTCATGAAACCCTGAGCTCAGGAAGCATCAAGGACACCCTTATCTCAATTCCTCTAACACCCTCCAAATTAAGAAGGTCTCCCATGACTGCAAACCCTGCAAGGAAATCCAAGCAGCTCCTCTGACCTTGGGCGTTTCTCCCTTGGATCCCGGGGGAAGTCTGAGGATCCAGAAGTTCTGGTTCTTCAGGAGGTTCTCCATGTTCTCCAGCCTCCTCTGGAGCAGCCCGTATTCCTGGATCAGGGTGCCCAGAGCGGTCAACTTGCATTCCATCTGGTTGCCGAAGTCCACCACAGCATTCTCACAATCCACATATTTTTTCTCGTTGGTCATCACACGGCGCTCCAGGTTCAGCAACCGACTGGCATGAGCGTCAACCTTCCTCTCTACCGCTTGGATGGCGGCCACGACGGTCCAGAGAGAAAGCTCGGCCATGTTTTGCTTGACCTCCCGGTCAAAAGTCTGCTCGGGAGGAAGAGGGACTTGCTGGCGGGACTCCATCTTCCAATCTGGGAATTCTTTATTGACAAAGAGAGAAAAGCTGCTTAAAGAGTAGCAAAAGGAGGTAATATTGGTTGCCGTGTGGGGTCCTTGGTTATTGTTGAGTCGCTGGGCCAGGCGTTTTTTCCCCGTGATGTTTCGTCACAGAACTAGGGAACATCATCAGTGCTCAGAGCAAGCCGAGTTTGTTCGTTTAAAAATAAATTAATAAGAACTCACTGTTTCCTAAAACTGATGTTACCTAGTTGGGTCATGAAACGTCTGCAAGGAAGCAAACAAGCTCAAGAAGCACCAAAGTCCCCCACAGTCCTCCTCCACCACTCTGCAACCCCTCCCTTCTAGTCCTCTCCACCCTCCTCCTCTCCAACACCCCTAGCACTGATAATGTTTCCTAGTTGGGTCAAGAAATATCTGCAAAAAAACAAAAAAGCTCAGAGTGGACCAAGGACTCTACAGTGCTTTTCCCCCTCTTCCTCCTCCTGTCCACAAAGCCCACTCCCTTCCACCACGGCTGATGTCACCTAACTGGATCACGAAAGGTCTGAAAGAAAACCACCAAGGCCAGAGAGGAGCAAGGGTCCCCAAACCTGCTTCAGGTTGGACTAGAAGACCTCCGAGGTCCCTTCCAACTCTGTTATTCTGAATGGTATTGGTCTCATGGGGGGAGGGGGGTTTGGGGGTTGGACTAGAAGACCTTCAAGATTGCTTCCAACTTCGTTATTCTCTGTAGCAGGGGGTTGGACTAGAAGACCTCCAAGGTCCCTTCCAACTCTATTCAGAGAGCGAGTGAGACAGACAGACAGACAGACAAGCATATAAAACATAATATCCAACAGTATTTTTTCCCTGTTTGTGCTGTAGTTATTTGCATTTCATCATTTAGTTTTAAAAGAAACCACTTTCCTGGTAAGAGACGAAAATTTAAATTATTGAGCGCTTTCTTGTTCCCTTTTGTCTACATTCATTAGCAGATAGCTAATGTCCTCGATTTAAGATGGTTCACTTAACGACCATTGGAAGGTACAACAGTGCTGAAAAAAGCCACTATTTTTCACACTTATGACCATCAAAATTAACATGCTATGTATGACAGTCTCAGGGTCCCAAGGGGTGGGGTGGGGTGGGGTGGGGTGGGGTCACACGATCCTGCCAACCAACTTGTATTTATGACTGTCGCAGGGACCCAGAGATGGGTTGGCCATGCGATTCTCCTTTCCCGATCTTCCAACTGCAGAAATCCACAGGGATTCACTTAACAACGAACTTTGCAAAGGCAGTGATTCGCTTAACAGCCCTGGCAAGAATAGTCATAAAATGGGGAAAGAACTATACTTTTGCTCAGAAATAGAAATCCGAGGTTCAATTGTGGTCATAAGTCAAGGACTATCTATACCGCAAGGATAACATCTTAATTGAGTTTGAATTTTTGTATTTTCCCCCCTTAAAATAGCTGGCATATCCATAATATTCAAATAATCCATAGCCCCGGTAGGGATAAATTTAAACATTTCATAGATTAACAGAGTTGGAAGAGACCTTGGAGGTCACCTAGTGCAACCCTCCCCCACCCAAGCAAGAAACTCAACACTGTTTTGGACAAAGGGCAGAAAACAGTGATAAAGCTGCCACAATTTCATGAAATTAATTTGAATTTCTTAGGATAATTTACTCCAGAATAGAAATAAAGATATATTTTTTTCATTCTGACTCATTGTGATGTATAACAATAACACACACACACACACACACAAGATAATTTGAACTCTGTGCCACAAAATATAAATGTACAAAAGCAGGAGGCGAAATATAACTTGTTTAGTGACTGTTTCAAGCTGAAAAATGTGACTTATCGCCCTGTTTCATAGTTATGACCTGACGGTCACATGATCCCCTTTTGCGGCCTTCTGACCAGGTGATGAACTTATCAACAGCAAGTTGCTTACCGACAGAGGCCAGCATCAAGCCAAGTCGTCAAATGGGACCAAACACACTTAACGATGAAAATTTTGGGATCCTTTGGGGGTTTTAATATCAAGAGCCTCAGAAGAGACACTTCATAAAATTCAGCTTTTATTATTCCTATATAAGTAGTCCTCGACTTACAATAGTTTGATTAGTGATCGTTCCAAGGTTTAACAGCAGTGGGAAAAAATGGAGTGTATGACCTGTTTTTCACACTGCTGCAGCCTCCGTCATGGCCACGGGGTTCAAAATTCAGATGCTCAGCAACCGATTCATATTTATGACAGTTTCTCTTTTGCGACCTTCGGACAAGCAAAGCCAAGGGGGAAGACGGATTAGCCGAACAACCTAACTTAGCAACTGCAGTGATTCCCTGAATGACAGGGGCAAGGAAGGTTGCGAACATGGGGCGAAGCTCGCTTCCCAACCGTCTCGCTTAGTGACGGTTGGGCTCCATCATGGTCGTAAGACGAGGACTCGCTCTGTTCCTACTTTTAAGTGAAGTTTAAAGACCGTTGGGTAAGAAAGAGTGAAATTAGTGTGGCTTTTTCTTGTTGTTTTACCTGAAATAATATACGGCCGACAAAAAATCTCCAAATTGTGTTAACAGTTTTCACTGTCCCATAACACAACTGTGTTCTTTTACACAACTGCCTTGCCAGAAAGGAAGAGCTGAGACAGAGAGGCTCCTTCCATCATCTCTCGCTTGAGGGCAACTATGGGGCTGGCTTGACCCAGGTCCTTGATGAGCGACGTTCACCTGGTCGCTGTAAGGATGAGGAAGCGGGGTGTGAGAAGCAACAATGTACAACGAAGACTCATTTCTATATTATATCCCACCTGCGGACCAGTATATTTAAAAATAACACAAGACAGCAACAGGGCTTAATGTTACTTCTGTTTTCCCCACAACAATACTGTGAGGTGGGCGGGATTGAGAGGGAAGGACTGACCCAAAGTCACCCAGCTGATTTTCATGTCCAAGGCAGGACTAGAACTCACTGTCACCTGGTGATTGGCCCAAAGTCACCCAGCCCAATTTCAGGCGTAAGGCGGGACTGGAACTCACTGTCACCTGGTGATTGGCCCAAAGTCACCCAGCCCAATTTCAGGCGTAAGGCGGGACTGGAACTCACTGTCACCTGGTGATTGGCCCAAAGTCACCCAGCCCAATTTCAGGCGTAAGGCGGGACTGGAACTCACTGTCTCCTGGTGATTGGCCCAAAGTCACCCAGCCCAATTTCAGGCGTAAGGCGGGACTGGAACTCACTGTCTCCTGGTGATTGGCTCAAAGTCACCCAGCCCAATTTCAGGCGTAAGGCGGGACTGGAACTCACTGTCTCCTGGTGATTGGCCCAAAGTCACCCAATTGGCTCTCAGGTCTAAGGAAGAACTAGAACTCACCGACTCCTGGTGATTGGCCCAAAGTCATCCACTTGGCTTTCAGGCCTAAGGCAGGACTAGAACTCACTGTCTCCTGGTGATTGGCTCAAAGTCGCCCAACTGGCTCTCAGACCTAAGGAAGAACTAGAACTCCCAGTCTCCTGGTGATTGGCCCAAAGTCACCCAGCTGCCCTTCCCACCTAAGCCAGCACTAGAACTCACAGCCGCCCCTCCCCATGGAGAACAGCAACCAGGATATGGAGCTACCCCTCCCCCACCACCCAAGAACCTCCCTCCAGAACTACTACTCCCATCATCCCCAACCGCGGAAGACCAAGCCTTCATAGTCCTTCAGCACCCATTTCTAGGGTGCCAATCAAGCCCCCTCCCACAGGGGGAGGAGGCTCCCTCTGGGCCAGAACTATAAAATCCATCATCCCCAACTGGGACAGGCCAAGCATTGCTAGGCCCTTCAAGATTACTTCCCAGTTTAGGGGAGGGTCCCCCTGGGACCGAACTACAATATCCATCATCCTCCAACTGAGATAGGCCAGGCGTGGCTAGGCCTTTAGGACTTCCAGCCCCACCCCCCACTTCTGAAGAGCCAGCAAAAACGCTCCGCAGTGGAGGGGGGCAGAACTACAACTCCCATCATCCCCCAACGGGAGCAAACCAGGCCTCGCTAGGCCTTGAGGACCACCCCATCCGCATCCCCACTCCCCACTTTTGCGGGGAGCCAGAAACCCCCCAGCCCAAAGGGGCGGGTCCCCCAGGGGGTCAAAGGTCAGCCGAGGGAACCCCCTCCCTCCCTCCCTGTAAGTCGACCCCCCCTCCCACCCGGCCTTTGTTCCCCAGCGAGGAGAAGGGAGGGGCAGCCCACCCACCCCTTCTCCCAAACAGGCCCCTCCCCTCAGTTTCCAACCGGTGGGGGGCCGCCGTAGAGGGAGGGGGCGCGGTGGCGGCGGGACGGGGGGATGAGTCGCGCTTACCCACCGGAGACGTCGAGCGAGCGATGAGCGGCGAGCGGCGCGCATGCGCGGAGCCGGGGCCTTGAGAGGGAGGGAGGGAGGGAGGGGTGGGGAGGACGCTTTCCTTGAGCGACCGGAGAGAGAGAGAAAGAGAGAGGGAGGGAGAAGAAGAGAGAGCGCATGCGCGGCGAAAGGACATTGTTGGTTTTTTTTTTCCTTGCGCGGCCGGAGGGAGCCGCAGCGCCCCCTACGGCGGGAGGAGCTAAGGCGGGGCGAGGAAACCCCGCGCCTGCGCGACGGAAGTCAGAATCCGGAAATAAGAACGGAGTCCCAGAAATAAAACAAACCAACAGAAGCCACTTCCGGGTGCTTCGCCTGGCATTTCCTGCCTGGTTTCAGTCACCCTAGAAGACCCCTCCCCTTGTCTAAGGCGCCAAGAGCACCCCTCTCTCAAGGCTCCCCCAGAAGCCCCTTCCCCTCGCCTAAAGGTCTCTCAGAAGCCCCCTCCCTTTGACGGCCGGTGGAACAGCAGAAATAGTGGGTGCTCCAACACTGGAGGCTTTTAAGAAGAGACTGGGCAGCCAGTTATCTGAAATGATTCAGGATCTCCCGCTTGAGCAAAGGGTTTTGACTAGAAGACCTCCAAGGTCCCTTCTAGCTCTGTTCTGATTGATTGATTGACATGCAGGAATCGTGGTTTTGTGGGAGCCACTAGGAACTGAGCAGCTCAGAGTTGGGATCAAATGTACCATGCAGCCAACAATGGACATAACGTTCAATGAAAGCGTCACTTTCTTAATCCCAGTTGAAGGTCCTTAAGGCGGGGTGGGAGAAAAGCACTTGGAGAGTCCATCATCCCTCTGGAACAAAGAAAGAAACGGCTGGCTGGGGAATTCTGGGAGTTGAAGTCCACGCATTTTAAGGTGGCCATATTTGGAAAACACAGATTTAGAGGGAACGTTTCATGCGTCCCCTTTAGCTACAAAATCCTGTCCTCCCTCCAGAGAAAGGATTTTGAAAAATGATAACCTCTCTCAAGTGTACAAAAAAAACGATAAAAAACAAAATATAAGCAAGCCTTCCATTGGCAATCCCCGCCCCCCTGCAAAATGAACAGGTAGTCCTCAATTTGCAACCGTTTGTTCAGTGACTGAGGTTACAATGGCACTGAAAAAAGTGACTTATTACTGTTTCTCCCGCTTACGAACGTTGCAGCACACACACCCATGGGTCATGTGCTCAAAATTCGTACCAGCTCATCTTTATGCAGTGTCAAGCGATCCCCTATGGCGACCTCGTGAGAAGCGACTCCAGAAGTTCTGAGGGCTCCAACAGTGGAGTTTTATCAGAAGAGATTGGGCAGCCATTTCTCTGAAATGTTTCAGGATGTCCAGCTTGAGCAGGGGGTTGGACTAGATGACCTCCAAGGTCCCTTACACCTCTCGTCATTCTATGATTTTTTAAGAGTCTCCTGCTTGAGCAGAGGGAAGGAACTGGAAGACTCGCGAGGTCCCTTCCGACTCTGTCCTAGTACGATTGGTAAAGTCAATGGGGAAGCCAGATTCACCGAACTATCTGAAGAGTTGTTATTCTTGAACTAGTAGTAACAACTAGTAGTAACAACTGCAGTTGTTCAGATAATAACTGAAGATTTACTATCTGAACAACTGCAGGGATTCACTTAACAACTGTGGTAAAAGGGGTCGTACAATGGGTCAAAGCTCACATCTGTCTCTCTTAGTGATAGAAATGATGGGCTCAGTTGTGGTCGTAACTCAAGGGCTAACTATACAACTAAAGGAAGGAAGGCTGGGCTGTATTCTTTTCCGCAGGCATCACTGAAGACTCTGGGATCCTAGGAACAAATTGCTCCGAGGCCTTCCCCGCAGCCCATCATCCCCGCTACCAACAGCTCTGCCCTTCCCACCGGTATTTTCAGGAAGCCCCCTCCCCCCAATAATCAAGGAAAGAAAGCCAAAGGTTTAAGCAGATGCTTACCAAATAAATCAGGCTCCACTTTTATTATCAAAAAGAACAGAAGGGGGAAGGGGAGGGGTCAAGGAAGCCAGAAGCTTGGAGAATATAGTTTGTGTCCATCAAGGTTACAGTGCCAGAAGAGATGAAGGTTAAGTGAGCCAGAAACCCATTACTGGCTTGGAGGGAGGGACCCCGATTCAGTGCTCCAGTGGGCAGAGAGGTCGGTATCTCTGCAGTACGTCCTTCCCCCTCTCCCGGATTAAGTTCTCTGTCCCCGAATACCGGGGCTAGTTTTTTGGGGGAGGGGGTTGCAGGAAACAGAGACAGCTCCTCACTCCCCCATGTGTGTCCGCAAGTGATACTTGAGTGACTGCTTATAGCGGAAGCACTTGGCGCACTCCGTACACGGGTATGGCCGCTCACCGGTGTGCGCCCGCTGGTGTTCGAGTAGGTGATGCTTCTGGGTGAAATTCTTCCCGCACTCAGCACAGTGGTACGGCCGCTCGCCCGTGTGGATACGCTGGTGCTCGAGCAGATGGTGCTTGCGAATGAAACCCTTGCCGCACTCGCTGCAGGCGTGGGGCCGCTCGCGGGTGTGCACCCGGTAGTGGTTGGTCAGCTTCGACTTCTCGCTGAAGGTCTTGTCGCACTGGCTACACTTGTACGGACGCTCGCCCGTATGAGTCCGCTGATGTCGCAGAAGATGGGACGGCCGGCTGAAGGCCTTCCCGCACTGCGGGCAGATGAAGGACAGCTCGGTTTTGCCGGCATGCACGCGCTGGTGCATGGCCAGTGAGATCTGCAGCCGGAAGCTCTTCTGGCACTCGCCGCACGAGTATGGGCGCTCACCGACGTGCGTGATCTGGTGCTTGCTCAAGCTTGACTTGTGGCTGAAGCTGCTGTCGCACTCGCTACACTTGTAGGGCTTTCCGGGCGGCGGGCGAGGCTGAGGCTGTTGCTTGAAGCTGCGCTTGTTAGTGTAGTTCTGTCCGCGGCGGGGTGGAGGAGCCACCCCGCGCCTTGCTGTGTGCAGCCGCTGGTGCAGGAGATACTGCTGCTTGATGCGGAAGCTGAGGTCGCAAGCGTGGCACTCGTAGGGCCCCTCCTTGAGGTGGTTACGCTGATGGATTATGTAGTTGATCCGCAGCATAAAGCTCTTGCCGCAGTCTGGACAGATGTATGGCCGCTCGCGCGTCCGGTTTCGCTGCTGCAGGGTGACCGGACGCGTTTCAACGCTATTGTCTCTCTCGCAGAGCGGGGCGCAGATCCCCACAGTGGGTCGGGGTGGTTTGGTCACCCTCTGTTCCTCCCGCAGAACCTCCACATTGCAGGTCAGCGAGCAGGGCGGCTCGGCCCGGGACGAAAACAACCCTCTGGTCTCCAAGCTGACGGGGTCTTCCTCCTCCTCCTCTTCCTCCTCCTCTTCTTCCTCTTCCTCCTCCTCTTCTTCCTCCTCCTCCTCCTCCTCCTCCTCCATTTTGATTACGATCCCGTCATCTTGCAAAAAAGACAGAAAAGCAAAAGAAAATCCATGGGTTTCACGCAGCGTAGTGCGGCAAGAAGTAAAACCATTTAAGGCTCAAAATCTCCTGCGACGGGCAGGAGGAAGAATCGCGGCAGTTACCATCCTCAAAACATAGAAACTCTGTAAAACATTTCAGTGTCATTCAGGATATTTAAGTACAGGTAGTCCTCCACTTACGACCAAAGCACGCCGGCTGAGGAATTCTCTACTCACCCATGCAGTTGCTGTGCTGCACAGTGACTCTCTTGATCTCGCCAAAGTTCACGTCGTACTCACTTCCTTCCTCCAGGCTGTTCCTGGCAAAGTTTCCCAATGGAGTGGCCGCGCTGTAGGGGCTGCCGCAGGGGGCTTCGGGGTCCAAGCCTTGGAAATCCCCCTCCGAACTCCTGGACATCTGATGTTGCTCCAGATCTCCAGGACATTCGTCGGAATGAGGCTCTTCCGTTTTGATCACCACCCTGATGCCAGCTGCAGGGAAGGAAAGTGTCACAAAAGCTTCAATTGGTCCGCTACTGGTGGTCCTCGTGACTTACGACGGTTCACTTAGCAACCATTCAAAGTTACAACGGCCCTGAAAAAAAGCAACTTAGGGCCATTTTCACACTTATGACCGTTGTGTGGACGTGGTCACAATTCAGACGCTGGGCGAACTGACTCATCTTTATGACGGTGCTGGCACTGTCCCGGGGTCATGTGATCAACTTTTCCGACCTCCTGACAAGGAAGGTCAGTGGGGAAGCCAGATTCCCTTAACAATTCCGGGAGTCCCCCCGTCTTAAAGCATAGCTGGGTGGGGGGGTTTCTGGGTTGGAGTCTTCAAGTGAAATGAGATTAACCTCATTCTAGATTAACCCCTGCCTGATCTGAAGATAATTTCATTTAATTTCCTTGCAAATGTCTTCCCAGCAGAGGCAGGGACTCACCTGCTGTGGGGTCGGGAAGTCTTCCCTGTTCTTCTGAGTCCTCTTCGTCGGTCGCCCGCTCGGTCTGGGACAAAACGCCTGGCTTGGAAATGGCATAATCTGCGGGGGGGGGGGGGGACGACACACAGAGGGGTCAGCCCTTAGATTTAGGGCCATGTGACCAGACTCGGGTTCAAAATGCACTGGTTGGGGGGTGGGTCAGGTATGGAGAGGTTCAGAAGCAGGGAAGCATAAGGCGTGCTTGGGAAACATAGCATATTGTGCCCCTGGGCTCTTAAAGCAGATGATAGAGAGATGAGGAGAGGGAAGGAGAGGGATGGGGGGAGAGAGGGAGGGAGAGAGAAAGAAAAGAAAAAAGAAAGGAAGGAAGGAAGGAAGGAAGGAAGGAAGGAAGGAAGGAAGGAAAAGAAGGGAGGGAGGATGTAAGTAATGAATTAATGATGGAAGGAAGGAAGGAAGGAAGGAAGGAAAGAAGGAGGGAGCCCCCTCCTCAAGTGGGAGACTGTTACAGAATTATGGTATGACAGAGTTATGGGACATTGGAGGTCATCTAGTGCAGCCCCCTGCTCAACCAGGAAACCCTAGACCATTTGATGCTTCTTGAAAACCTCCAGTGGTAAAGAACCCACAACGTCTGGTGGCAAGCAGTTCCACTGGTTAATTGTCCTCGCTCTTAGGGCATTTCTCCTTAATTCCAGGTTAATTGCAGCCCACCCACCAACCCACCCAAATGGAGCAGAGCTGTGGCCCCTTACCCAAAGAGACCAAGGACTGGTGGTTGCCCTTCATCAGATTCTTGTAGAGTTCCTTCTGCCATTCCTCCAGTTTCTCCCATTCCTTCTCGTTGAAGTAGACCGACATGTCATCGAAGGTCACCGGCACCTGGAACCACAAAACTCAGCATTAACACCTGTCAGTGGAAAGTAAAACCTCCCTCCCTCCCTCCCTTCCTTCCTTCCATCCATTCATTCTTCTTTCCTTCAAGTAGCAAGCACTGATGATGTAACCTAGTTGGGTCATGAAACATCTGCAAGGAAACCTCCCAGCTCGGAGAGCACCAAGGACCCCCACACCCACCCACCCTCCCTCCCTCCCTCCTTCCTTCCTCTCAGATCCAAGACCAGCAAAGCAAATATGGCTCATTCTCAATAAAGGAGAATATTTGGAGTCAGGGTTGAAATGACCGGCTGTTCTCTGAGCTGGATGGTTTTCTTGCAGACATCTCATGACCCAACTAGGGAACATCATCAGTGCTAGAAGGGAGGAGGAGGAGTTACATAATGAAACTTCTGCCAAGCACAGAGAGTACCAAGGATCCACAGTCCTCCTACTCCCTCCCTCCATCTCCTCCTCCCCCCTTCTAGCCCTGATGACGTCACCTAGTTGGGTCATGAAATGTCTGCAAGAAAACCACCCAGCTCGGGGAGCACCAAGGACCCTACAGTCCTCCCTCCCTCCTTCCCTCCCCTCCCATCCATCTATCCATCCATCCTTTTTCTTCCTCCTCCTCCATTCCTTTCTAGTCCTGATGAAATTACCTACTTGGGTCATGAAATGTCTGCAAGAAAACCACCCAGCTCAGGGAGCACCAAGGAGACCACCCCCTCCCCCCCAGTTCAACCCTAAAGAGTCAAAGCTATTGGTGCGTATGTTTAGCCTGGAGAAGCAAGGTGAAAAGGCAGTTCTTCTGGCTGGGGAATCCTGGGAGTTGAAGTCCTCACATCACACCAGGATGGAGGAACACCGCTAGGAAATACGGACATTTCAACATATTGGATAACCCTGCGAGCAACGGGACAGGCAACATTTCCCGTTCATACATAAATGCTTAATGCCGGAAACACGTGGCTTCATGCTCTGTGTCGAAATTGGATCCCTTTCTTCCTTGCTGGCGGCCAAGGGATCCGGTGAGGTCATCCTATCTGATCACATTTCAAGCCCGAGTGCCGTTTCCGAACGAAGCGCACCAAGCGCACCAGCCATCCCTGTCATCGGGACAGCCTCTCCACCGGGGGCCACCTGGGATTTAGGAGGACCACCAGAACCAAACAGCCACACAGCCCGCGGTGTGTCAAGGCTTCCCCACAAGCAACAGGGTGCCCCTTGTTTCGAAATGCCAACAGTGTTGCCATTCTGACCTTCTGGCCACCTTTTCCCAAAAATAAGCCCTGGCAGAGGGAGGTGGGCACAGCCAGTAGAGCAGGCGGAGAGCACGCGTGGACCAATCATGTTTGGCAGCAGCCACAGCCCGCACGACACGAGTGAGCTCATTATCTGCCCATGCAGTGGGGGGAGGCAGAGTCACGTGGGGGGAAGGCACATGATCTGGACCACAAGGGGTCACAGGAAAGCCCAGTGTCGGTAGGCCGGAGCGGTGGCCGGCCGCAAGGACCTCGTCTTTGTGTTTTCTGGGCTTCCCTGCGGGACGACTGGGTCACCTGCCTTCTACCCCCAGCTTTTGACTTAGTCTGCTGCCGGTGCCACTGTGCAGAGAGGAGCCTCCCGTGGCCGCCTGCCCACTCAGGCCTATCAACTCTCGGCTTTCCAGCAGCCTGCATGGCACGTCCGGATCCCTCGTGCCTCAACCGGCTGCTTGGACAGGCAATCAACTTACCTGCACTGAAGGAGCTGCACGGCCCCATCGGTCCCCACACCTGTGCCACCCCTTGTGCATGCAGGGCAGGGCACCCAGCTGAATTGATCACCCTGGAAATCACGTTTCTCTGAAAATAAGCCCCAGTCTAGGGCTTATTTTGGAGCCCCCAGAAAATATAAGGCAGGGTCTTACTTTCGGAGGAACACGGTAACTTCTCGTTTCAAAGGTGGGAAAAACCCCAAAGTTGTTGACAACTGAAACATTCAGGGGGTTAATGAGCTGACAAGGAGGCCAAAAATGTAGGCAAAAGTTCAACGAATACAATCTGGCAGCTTTGCAAACGTCGACCGTCTACAGGACGTCCTCGACTTACAACAACTTGCTTAGTGACTGTTCGAAGTTACAACAGCGTTGAAACAAAGTCACCCAAGACCATTATTCCTGCTGAAGACCCTTGCAAGGATCCCCAGTCATCTGATCAAAATTTGGACACTTAGTGACCGTCTCGTATTTATGACGGTCGCAATGTCCTGGGCTCACATCATCTCCTTTTGCAACCTTCCGACGAGCAAACTCAACAGGCAAGCCGGTTTTGCTTAACGGCGGTTACTGATTTAACAGCCGCCTCGCTTAGCGATGGAAATTCTGAGCTCAATTACGGTGGTCGGTTGAGGACTGTCTGTGTTATTATTTTCTCTACTGCCTTGAAGACACACCGAGAGCTTCTATACCTGCGACAAACTCCCCGGATGTCTAATCACACTTGGACCAATCAAAGGCAGGATGGGGTGTCAAACTGGTGCCCCATGGACCTGATGCCTCACATGGAGGCCACACCCAGCCCAGCTCCGTAAAGGGGGGAAAAACGCTGTGACGTGTCCTGTGACGGCAATGGGACACGACAAGTTTGACACCTGTCTTCCAACCGAAGGCCGAAGCTGGCTGGCTTCTAGGAACCGACCCCCTGCGTCCACCTGGGGTTGTGACGGGATGCGCAAGAAAACCACACAACGGACAAAAGAGGTTCTGTCCATTCATCCAGAATTCCCCCAACCTTTCCAGGTTGGTGACATGAAGGGGGGGGGATATTTTGGGGGGACAGCCCAGTGCATTTGCATCTGTGTCCACACACAGAGGTGCCCAGATGTTTGCAGAGAGACTCGTGTGAGTGGATCCATGAGTACCCGCAACGACGCTGAGTGAGGCCATGTGCGGTTGCAAAGGGTCATGCACCGCCTGCCTCCCCACACAGCCCAATGGCGATTAGCCCGCGGCCCTGAAGTGGCCCACAGATCACAGGTTGGGGACCCCTGCATTATTCCGTACCCCAGACCAGGCCGAGGGAACCGTAGTTTTGCAGGCCACCTGGTTCCTTAACATTTTCTGATGGCTTTGCTCGTTTGTGCGACTTCATTCCCGGCAAGCAGCGGATCAGCTTCGAGATGAGGATTGGCGCCAGGCTGCGGACCGGTGCTGGGACGATGACCAGCAGAGGGCTACAGATTGGGGCAGGGGTGAGACCAGGGCAGGGATATGAGAACCGGTGGGGAGCTGCGGACTTATGTGGTGCCACAGCCCAGGAGTTGGAAACTCCCAATCTAAGTGAACGTCTCATCCCGCGGAACTCCCGGGACGAACATCGCAAGCCAAACCTACTTTCGGGGACTCTCCCTTGGAGCCCGGTGGGAAGCGCAGGATCCAGAAGTTGCGGTTCTTCAACAGGTTCTCCATGTTTTCCAAGCGGCGTTGCAGCAGGCCGTATTCCTGAATGAGGGTCCCCAACGCGGCCCACTTGCTCTCCAGCCGGCTGCTGATCTCCCCCGTCGTCCTCTCGCAATCTAGAACCTTCTTCTCCACAGTCCCGGTTCTGCCTTCCAGGTCCAGCAGGCGGGTGGTGTGCAAATCCACCTTCTTCTCCATGGCTTGGAAGGAGGCCACCAAGGTCAGGGCGATCTCGGCCGCTTGGTCCTCCCGGTCGAACATTGGGTCGGCTTCGGTGGGCATCGGAGGGAGACGACGGGCGGGCGCTGCATCCCGTTGAGATGCCTGCTGGGGAGGATGGAGGGGACAAATTTAGGGTACCACCAGTGCACCACTGCTTATGACGCCATGTCTCCCCATGCTGCCTGGTAGTTAGTCCTCAACTCATGATGGTTCATTTAGTGACCACTCAAAGTTACAATGGCCCCCCAAAAAGGGACCGTTTTTTCACTTACAACCTGTCAAAATTCTGTCGATAGGCAACCGGCTCATATTTACGACAGTCGTAGCATCCCATGATCCCCTTTTGCAACCTTCCGATAAACAGGAAGCCGGATTCACTTAATAGCCATGTGGCTCACAGTTAAAACCACAACGATTTACTTAATGACCATGACAGGAAATGTCGCAAAAGGGGGCAAAATGCCCTTAACAAACGTCTCACATTTTTTGACTGCAGAAATTTTTGGGGTTCCATTATGGTCGTAAGTCGAGGACTAGCGTTATATGGAAATAGGCACTTTCACCATTTTAATTTTATTACTAAATTTATTTGCTGTTTGTCTCACTTCTGGCCGGTTCCCCAACTTCCTGGAAGATTATAAGTATAGGTAGTCCTCGACTTTCAACCATTCACTTAGTGACCGTTTGAAGTTGCAGCAGTATTGAAAAATGACTGCCACTGCATCCCCGCAGTCATGGGATCCAACATGCAGGCTCTCATCAACTGACTCATATTTATGACAGTTGGAGAGTCCTGGGGGGTCTCCTTTTGTGACCTTCCCAGCTGGCTTCAGGCTAGCCAAGTCAAGGATTCACTTAATGGCCACACAATTCACTTAACAATTGTGGCAGCTTTTAAGGTGTGTAAGGGGGGGGGGAGCCATTTAAACAAGTGGGACTTGCTTAAGATCTTCTCTGTATAACGATCGAAACGCTGGTGCCAGCTGTGGTTATAAGTCTAGGGCAGTGTTTCTCAAACTTGGTGACTTTAAGTCCTGTGGACTTCAACTCCCAGAATCCCCCAGCCAGCACAGCTGGCTGGGGGATTCTGGGAGTTGAAGTCCACAGGACTTAAAGTCACCAAGTTTGAGAAACACTGGTCTAGGGCGTATTGTTTTATACGGAATCTTCTTTAGTTGAAGGTTTCTGTCCTTGGAAGAAGGAAGACTAAATAATTTTTAGTTGTGTTGAGGAATCGGATCGCAGTTTAATAGGCAAAGGAAATAAATTTAAAACCTGAATTCCTTTCCTTTCTTTTTTCCTTCCTTCCTTCATTAATTCATTACTTCCATCTTCCCTCCCTGTCCCTTTCCCTTCCTTTTCTTTCTTTCCTTCCTTCCTTCATTTACTTCCTTCTTCCAACTTCCTCTCGCCCCGTTCTATGACGTTTCTGGCCACAGTGGTTAAGTGAATCCCTCCAGTCGTTTACGTGAGTAATAGTGTCGTTAAGCGAATCAGACTTTGGGTCACAAGAGCCGATCACGTGAGCCCCCGGGATGTTAAGCGAATCAGGTTCCCCTCCCCCCTCAACGACTTTGTCAGTCGGAAAGGGGATCACTGTGACCGTCGTAAATACGAGTCGGTTTCCAAGCATGGGACTTTTGAGGCCCCGATGGTTGTTAAGCATGACACAAACAGTCCTCAATTGTCCCTCTATTTCCCCAAGGATGTTGTACTCAGGAAGGGTCCCTGAATGAACCAACACAGGGCCCAAAGAAATATATTATATTCTAAATCAATTTTTTATAGCTTTTTGGCAGCATGTCATCCATCTGTAAGACAGGCGGCTGAATAAATTGGATAAATAAATATAAACACATGCAGCATAACAAGGGGAGGAAATGTATTTTTCCATGATGGAGCTGAAATTTAGCTTCCTTTTTTCCTTTCCATTCCTCCTCCCTTCCTTCTGTCATTACTTCCTTCTGCCCTCCCTTCCTCTTCCTACTCTTTTCCTTCCTACTCTTTTCCTTCATTCCCTCCTTCCTTCTTTCCTCCCTTCCCTTTTCTTTTTCCTTCCTTCCTTCATTTCCTTCCTTCTACTCTCCCTTCCTTTTCCTTTTCCCCTTGCTTTTCATTCCTTTTTCCTTCCTTCCCTCCCTTTTCCCTTCCTTCATTTCTTTCCTACCATTCTCCCTTCTCCCTTCCTTTTTGCTTTTACTTTCTTCTACCCTCCCTTCTCTTCCTTTTTCTTTCTCCCTTTCTTTCCTTTTTCCTTCCTTCCCTTTCTACTTCCTTCCTTTCCTTCTACCCTCCCTTCCCTTTCCTTTTTCCTTCCACCTTCCCTTCTTTCTCTTCCCACCTACCTTCTGTCATTCATTAAATTAATACTTCCTTCTTTCATCCCTTCCTTTCCCTTTCTCTTTTCTTCCCTTCATTTCTTTTCCTCCCTTCCTTCATTTACTTCATTCTACCTTCGGTTCCCTTCCCTTTTTCTTTCCTCCTTCTTTCCTTTCCTCCCTCCCTCCCTTCATACATTCATTACTTCCTTCTTCTCTCCCACCCCTTCCTCTCCCTTCCTCCTCGTTTTCCTTCCTTCCTTTTCCTTCCATCCTCCCTCCCTAGATCCATTACTTCCTTCTTACCTCACTTCCCTTCCTCCTTTCTTTTGCTCCCCCCTCCCTCCCTCCCATCCTACATTCATGAGCATCCTCTGACTCCTCTCCTGTGTAGGACATCTCTCACCAAAATACAGGGAGTCCTCAAATTACAACCATTTCTTTAGTGACTGCTTGGAGTACCAACAGCCCTGGAAAAGCGACTTAGGACCATTGTTTGATGCTTACGACCGTGGCAATGTCCCTGGGGGTCACGGGCTCAAAATCCAGATGGTCAACAACAGACTCAAATTTATGACAGTCACGGATTCACGACGTGATTCCCCCTCCCGACCATCTCATTCCCTTAACAACTGCCTGCCTAACGGTTCGTTTAGCCACCGAGGCAATAAAAGCCATGAACCGGGAGAAACCCCCTTCAACAAACGCGTCACTGGGCAACATAAATTTGGGGCTCAATTGTGGTCGTAACTCAAGGACAGAAAAAAATACAGAACAGAATATAAATTAAAATGAACAGAATAGAGTAGAATGGAGAATAGAACAGAAAGAACAGAAAGAAAATAGGGGGGGGGGGGAGAAGAAGAGGAAATGGGAATAGAATAACAAAGTTGGGCCATCCAGTCTCCAAGCCAGGCCCCAAGAAGGGTGACAGGCAGTGGTCCAACGGGGGGGGGGGGGCTGAAGGGGGAGGGGGGGCTGTCAAACCCAGAGACTGGGATAGGGCCATTTTAAGGGGGTGGGGTCTTCAGCCAAGGCCGGCCTCTGGGAGGCTGACCAGCCAGGATCCAAGAAGGGGGGCAGGCAACAGTCCAGCCTGGGGGTCCCAAGGGAGGGATCATCAAACCCTGGCCCAAGGACCACCACCCCCTATACTTAGAGGGGACCCTTAAGCCTAAGCCATCCTCTGGGGGTGAACGCCCCCTCCCCTCAGTCTCCCTGCCAGGACAGGGGGGGGAAAAGCAGCTGTCCAGCTCCGGCCACACTGCCCCAGCGGAGGGGGTGGCGTCCCCAGGCGGGAACAGCCGCTCCTTCCCTTTTACCCCCGCAGCCCCGCCCCGCCCGCAACTGCTCTTCCCGGTACACCACCCCCCGCGCGCTCTTAGCGCCGCTCTTCCCGGTCCCCCCCCCCTGCGCACGCTCTATGCGCGCCTCCAGCGGCTCTTCCCGCTACCCCCCCCCCCACTCCGTTGTCAGACGGGCCTTCGGGGGGGGGCGAAAAGGGGGGCGCCGTCAGGCTTCTCCCCGTCCCTCCTCCTCCCCCGGCGGTCCACCCCCCTCACCTGGGCAGGCGCCCCCCCCTCCATGATCCTTTGTTGCCCCCCCGCCCGCGACGGGGCGCAGCGCCGCACAACGAGGCTCAGCCGGGCGAGGAGGCGGGAGGGGGAGGAGAAAGCGCCGCAGGGTCCTTGCGACCGCCGGATAGCCTTGCCTGCCCGGCGGCGCCTGCGCAGACGGGCTCCGCCGCTGCGTCAAAACCGCCGGCGCTCTAGAGTTCAGGCTGGACTACGATCCGTCGTACGTGCGGTTCCCCCGCGCACTCAGACGTCACACATAAACCCCCTCCCCGCCCTTGCTAGGTTCTACATATTTTTACACAGTCCCCTTTTGTTTTTTGACCCCAATATTGATCTTGTGTTCATCCCCAGGGAAGCCGCCCCGATTGGAGTCGGGCGGTTAGAGAAATGGAATCAATCCTGTAGGGAGAGATGGAGGGAAGGACTGATTGAGCTGGGAAATGGAAAGGGGATCAATACTGCATTTCAACGGAAGAGATGAGTTGATCTCTCAAAGAACTCTCCATCGTAGCATATGTTTATAATTTGCTGCAACTATGTATGACTGTCATTTAATTTAATGATAAATTAATAACAAGGACGAGGAAATAAAAAGAAAATGAAATCAAGGTAAAAATAAAACCATTACGAACACTATCCAGGTTTACTAACCATTCAAAAATATTAAAAAAACATTATTTTATATTAATCCTACAATATTTAATATATTTATATATTATATATATATTGTGTGTGTGTGTGTGTGTGTGTGTGTTGTATTTGTGCTGACAAATAAATAAAGGGAGACTAGTATGGATCCATTTCAAGCTATTTAGCTCTCATCCAGAGGGTTACAACCGTGGTCCTCCCACCAAAGGTGGGTCCTATTTTTCTACTTGCATTTTTATGTGCTTTTGAACTGCTCGGTCGGCAAAAGCTGGGACAAGTAATGGGAGCTCCCTCCGTTACGCGGTGCTAGGGATTCGAACCGCTGAACCTCGGAACTTTGAGATCGACGAGCTCAGTGTCTTAGCCACTGAGCCACTGCGTCCCTAAATATAATAATATAATTTATAAGAAATATAATATATATTTTATATAACGTAACTAGATAAAATGTTTTTTTTAATATTATGTTAATATTACACTTAATATATTTAATATATATTAGTACATTTAATAAAATAGTCATTATTAAACCAAGAAAGATTAAACTGGTACTAAATAAGTATTAAACAAATAAAGTGGGTAGGCGCGGGTGGGGTGGGGGGGTGGAATCCCCATCCCGACCCTCAGTGGAGCCGATTGCTCCTCTCGCAAGACAGAACCCTCTTCTCGTGGTCGATGGGGAGCAGGAAGCGTCGATGCGGTTTCACAGGAAGCTGTCCTCTTGGTGGGGTGCAGAGATGAAGAGCGAACCCCTCTGCCCGCTTCCTGCAGCGCCGCCCAGAACGGAATTGCAGCTGGGGAGGACCGGGGAGAAGCTGCTTTTCCAGTAATGCTGCAGAAGGGGTAATTCCGGGGTACCCGATTTTCCAACCTCTGAGTTACCCCCGTTTGCATCCTGTAAATCCTCCACTCCTTGAGTTACAACCACTCGGTTAGTGACCGTTCAGTTACAGCAGCACCAAAACGACTTATGACTGTGTTTCCCATTTACAAAAAAGGAAGGGGAGGAGGACTATGTATAGTATTCATCTATGATTAATATTAATTCTATTCATTTATCATTAAATAATTAAATATATTGCATATTGATCTAATATAAAATTAGTACTATTATTAAATTAAAAAATTATTGGATATTATGCATATTATTCATGTATTAATTATAAATGAATGACATGTAGAGTATTTAATCATTTAATAAATATTATTATTCATGTATTATTAAATTATTAAATATTACTAGTGTGATTATTGTCATCTTTGTGTATTTTTTGTAAATATAATTATATATTATATTAAATATATTACATGACATTAATTGTTCTTTAATAAATCAATAAATATTACATTGCTACTAAATAAATATTAAATAAGGATAGGCTTAATTTATTCATTTAATATAAGATTAATAAATATTATTTTATATTTATTAAATTCAGACTTTGCCCAATTTGTATTATTAAATTGTGAAATGTTACTGATATTATCATGTATTGATTTTTTGTTTTTGATACTATTTTTATATGTAATAATATATATATTATAAACGTGAAAATACGCAAGGAGGAAATCTCAGAAACCATAAAGTCTACAAACTTGAAATTTGGCGCATATGTTCCTCTTGGCTTCTATGTGCTGGGTAAGAAAGGATTTTTCGAAATGACTATCAGAGTATTAGTATTTCATGTATTATTATTAACACGCTCTGATGCTAAGGAGTTAGACATTCCACTCCCCCTCCCAACCTGAAATCTTGGACATGAGCATGGCCAGTCCATGATTCATCTGGCCTGCTGGCTTGGAATTTGGAGAAGAGCCTGAGGGAAAGAAGGCGATAAGATAAGTGAGGTTTCTCTGAGGTAAACCTGAGGGACAGAAGGGGATAGGTGGGGCTTCTGTGGGGCAAACCTGAGGGAGAGAAGGCGACAAGATAGGTGGGGCTTCTGTGGGGCAAACCTGAGGGACAGAAGGCGACAAGATAGGTGGGGCTTCTGTGGGACAACCTGAGAGAGAGAAGGCATTAGGTGGGGCTTCTGTGAGGCAAACTTGAGGGACAGAAGGGGATAAGATAGGTGGGGCTTCTGTGGGGCAAACCAGAGGGAGAGAAGGCGATAGGTGGGGCTTCTGTGGGGCAAACCTGGGGGAGAGAAGGCGATAGGTGGGGCTTTTGTGGGACAAATCTGAGGGAGAGAAGGCGACAAGATACGTGGGTCTTCTGTGAGGCAAACCTGAGTGAGAGAAGGTGATAAGATAGATGGGGCTTCTGTGAGGCAAACCTGAGGGAGAGAAGGGGATAAGATAGGTGAGGCTTCTGTGGGGCAAACCTGAGGGACAGAAGGGGATAAGATAGGTGAGGCTTCTGTGGGGCAAACCTGGGGGAGAGAAGGCGATAGGTGGGGCTTTTGTGGGACAAATCTGAGGGAGAGAAGGCGACAAGATACGTGGGTCTTCTGTGAGGCAAACCTGAGTGAGAGAAGGTGATAAGATAGATGGGGCTTCTGTGAGGCAAACCTGAGGGAGAGAAGGGGATAAGATAGGTGAGGCTTCTGTGGGGCAAACCTGAGGGACAGAAGGGGATAAGATAGGTGAGGCTTCTGTGGGGCAAACCTGAGTGAGAGAAGGTGATAAGATAGATGGGGCTTCTGTGAGGCAAACCTGAGTGAGAGAAGGTGATAAGATAGATGGGTCTTCTGTGGGGCAAACCTGAGGGACAGAAGGGGATAAGATAGGTGGGGCTTCTGTGGGGCAAACCAGAGGGAGAGAAAGCGATAGGTGGGGCTTTTGTGGGACAAATCTGAGGGAGAGAAGGCGACAAGATACGTGGGTCTTCTGTGAGGCAAACCTGAGTGAGAGAAGGTGATAAGATAGATGGGGCTTCTGTGAGGCAAACCTGAGGGAGAGAAGGGGATAAGATAGGTGAGGCTTCTGTGGGGCAAACCTGAGTGAGAGAAGGTGATAAGATAGATGGGGCTTCTGTGAGGCAAACCTGAGTGAGAGAAGGTGATAAGATAGATGGGTCTTCTGTGGGGCAAACCTGAGGGACAGAAGGGGATAAGATAGGTGGGGCTTCTGTGGGGCAAACCAGAGGGAGAGAAGGCGATAGGTGGGGCTTTTGTGGGACAAATCTGAGGGAGAGAAGGCGACAAGATACGTGGGTCTTCTGTGAGGCAAACCTGAGTGAGAGAAGGTGATAAGATAGATGGGGCTTCTGTGAGGCAAACCTGAGGGAGAGAAGGGGATAAGATAGGTGAGGCTTCTGTGGGGCAAACCTGAGGGACAGAAGGGGATAAGATAGGTGAGGCTTCTGTGGGGCAAACCTGAGTGAGAGAAGGTGATAAGATAGATGGGGCTTCTGTGAGGCAAACCTGAGTGAGAGAAGGTGATAAGATAGATGGGTCTTCTGTGGGGCAAACCTGAGGGACAGAAGGGGATAAGATAGGTGAGGCTTCTGTGGGGCAAACCTGAGGGACAGAAGGGGATAAGATACGTGGGTCTTCTGTGAGGCAAACCTGAGTGAGAGAAGGTGATAAGATAGATGGGGCTTCTGTGAGGCAAACCTGAGGGAGAGAAGGGGATAAGATAGGTGAGGCTTCTGTGGGGCAAACCTGAGGGACAGAAGGGGATAAGATAGGTGAGGCTTCTGTGGGGCAAACCTGAGTGAGAGAAGGTGATAAGATAGATGGGGCTTCTGTGAGGCAAACCTGAGTGAGAGAAGGTGATAAGATAGATGGGTCTTCTGTGGGGCAAACCTGAGGGACAGAAGGGGATAAGATAGGTGAGGCTTCTGTGGGGCAAACCTGAGGGACAGAAGGGGATAAGATAGGTGAGGCTTCTGTGGGGCAAGCCTAAGGGAGAGAAGGTGATAAGATAGGAGAGGTCTCTATGGAGCAAGGCTGAGGGAGAGAAGGGGAGAGGTCGATGGTAGCTATTCATTAATTTTCAAGCAGTAAGTGTCGATTTATCAAGCTCGATCAGTTTCGAAGTGGAGCATGGATTTTCAGCTAGTAATATATCATTATAATTTATATAATAATATAAATGAAAAATATAACATTAATCAATATTACTTATTTTTATTCAATTCAGACTCTTTGAAATGGGCTCGTGTTTATGACGGTCGCAATGTCCCTGGAGGGGGATCACGTAATCCCCCTTTTCGCGATTGACGAGCAGAGCCCACCGGAAAGCCAGATTCGCTTCCCGACCATGTCCCTCACCGAACAACTCCGGTGATTCGCAAGGACTTCCTGTAGCTTCTATATCCAGACAATAGAGTCTTCACATCTTGTGTCTGACAATTGAATAATTTTCAACTTGGTCACATGTCCTTAAGTGAGAACTTTGGATTTTATTATTTAATGATTGCTTAATTTGTTTTCTGGATTTGTCAGCATTATAACGAAGTCCAAAATATTCTTCCCGTCGGCTTCTTAACAGCCCATTGTGGATAAAATATGTGGAACGTTTTGTGTGTCCCTTCCTGTTGTGTTGCTCCACCTGACCTAGCTTGCAGGAATCACACAACCACACAAAGGAACAATTTCACATCCCAGCTGCCTCGTTTTGTGTGAATTGATCTGCAACTTTTTCCGCCACAACACCCTCGATGAATAAAAAACAGTAATTCAGCTTTGCAAAAGAATTATTTGTAATAGTATTTCCAAGACATAAACTGGTTTAATTAATCATTTTATTTTATTTTATTTCCTTTATGTATCACGATTAGGAACCGCCGTCTCCCTCATAGAAACACTCACACCATACAACGACAATGCAGGTAGGCCTTGACTTACAACAGTTCCATTTAGTGACCATTCAAAATGTTAATGGCCTGGAAAAAAAGATGACTTAAGACCCATTTTTCACACTTACGACCATGTCGACGTAATCAAAACTCAGATGTTTGGCAACTGCCTCCTGTCAAGAGTATCAGCAAGAGAGGGTAAAAATCAGGATCGGAATTAATAAGAAGATTGACACAACTGGTAAGAGGGACAAGATTGTTTTTTCTACTGGAAAGATACAGGTTGATAGTGAATGTTGATGATAAAAAATTTAATTAATTATTGGTGATTAATAGGTAGAAACCTTAATATTTTATTGACTTTTTTGAAGATTGTTTTTAAATGTTTATTCGTTAAAAAGTAATACATTATGACAATAATAATGAAATAATCTAATCAGTAAAAACAACTTGGATATAAATAGACCTGGGGGGAACTTTTTTATGAATGTTATTAATAACTTTTGAGATTTTGTTATAAATAAGTAAATTAATCTTGGGTCTAACGAGAGGAGAGGTGACATAAATAGTAAATAATCCTTATTATAATAATAATGATAATAGTAATGAAATAATGATTTTGACTAGTAAAAGCCATTTGAATATAAATTGCAAATCGGGACCTGGGAAAAAGACTTATAAAGCTTATTAACAAATCCTTGTTTAGATTATGTATAAAAATGTAAGTCTTCTTGGGTCAGATGAGAGGAGATGTGATATATATAATAAATAATTCTTAATTAGTTACAATAATAATTAAAGAAATGTTAACAGATAATGTTTAATGATACTTATATGTATTGCCATTGGTAAAAGCAATTGTATAAAAGCTTTAAATGGTGAATTGGGGGGTGGGGAAGGGGGGAAATGCTTAGATATTTTATTTATTGATTTTTTCTCATAGAATATGTTATAAGATGTAATGTTATAGGAGGTTTGTTGAGATTGCCAATGAATGCCCAGTGGGTGGTTGTGTTTTTGAATGCAAATGATATCAGATAAAAGCACGTTTAAATAATTATAGTTAAATGAGAATGGTGGCGTATTGATAGTAAAATGTATGAAGATTTTAGATGTAAAATGTATTATTCAATGGGAAGGAAATATATGTAATAATTATGATAGAAACGCACGAAAACTGTTTGTAACCAATCGACACGCTTTCGACAGGATGTAAAGAAAGATGATTCTTTTTTTGTGTTTCTGTTTATTTAAAACAATAAAAAAAATTCAAAAAAAAATCAGGATTTTGACTTTTTTGACCCACTCTGCATCTTGATCTCAGCAAAAGTCAAGTAATAAGAGATTGGTCCAAAATGGAATAGGGTCTCTTGCTTGAGCAGTGGGATGGACTTCCATGCTCCCTTCCCACTCTTGTTATCACCATGGGTCTTAAGCCCCAGATCTGGCCTTCTGCCTCCAGTTCTGGGGATCAAGTATGTGACCAATGACAGTCCTCTGCTTGTTTCAAAATGGCTGCCTAAACTCTGCTTCCTGGCCACCATCATCCCTACGGGGGATAGGTCTCTTGTCCAAGTCCAGGTTCTACATCATCTGCCCGGACCCCGATTCCATCCGCTTGGCCATGCTCATTCATCTGAGGGGGATGATCCTCCAGCCAAATTGCCTCCCCCCCGTGTAGGCGCTGGTGTCCCACCAGATGCTGCTTACGGGTGAAGCTCTTTGGGCAGAGCGGGCATCGGTAGGGCCTCTCACCCGTGTGCAGCCGTCTGTGAGTGGCGAGATGCTCCTTACGGATAAATGTCTTCCCACACTCCCCACAGGTATATGGCCGCTCCCCAGTGTGGATCATCTGGTGCCGTAAGAAATTCGAGTGGTGGTTGAAATTCCGGCCGCACTGGCCGCAGATGTAGCAGCCGGGTTTTTTGGTGACTGCGTGAGTACGCTCGTGAAGGTGCAGGTTGATTTTCAGCTGGAAAGTCTTCTTGCACTCGGTGCAAGTGTGTGGCCGATCGCCCGTGTGCCAGAGGCGGTGTTTGCTCAGGCTGGCCTGGTGGGGGAACCAGCGTCCGCAATCCAGACAGGTATATGCCCTGACCTCTGGCTGGCGATGTCGTGTGGGACTGTCCCTGTGGTCCGGAGAGACCTGGAGATGGGATTGTTGGTGCAAGGTGCACTGTTCCTCGTACAAGAAACTCCTGCCACAATCAGGACACACATATGGTGCTTCACCAGGAAGCACTCCTTCCTGGACGACGATGGTGGTGAAATTTGCGACATCTGCTCCAGACTCTGCCGACTGTTCTAGTGCACCCATCCGGCTGTCCACTGGCACCAAGTCTTCCTCTGAGGAGGGTGTCACATCCTGTTCCGAAGACCCAGGAGTGGGGCTGAGCTGACCCAGGTTTCCAGGCTTTGCCTCAGCTATGTCAGATGCCGGCAAGAGGACAGCAGCTTCTATGGAAAAGGATCAGAAAACAAAGCATTTGGGAATGCTTTTGGAATTGTTGCCCCCTGGGAATGGATTCCCTGCAAATTACCTGCTCTATCTTTTTGGGCATCTTTTGCTTCATCAGAAGGTCTTTGGTGTTCACCAGTTAAAGGTGCCCCAGCTTCCATCAGGGACAATGAACCAGATTTTGAGGTAGCACAATCTGGAGGGAGGAAGGGAGGGAGAAAGGAAGACAGAGAGAAGGAAAG
The DNA here is from genome assembly GCF_964273705.1 of Natrix helvetica. NCBI lineage: Eukaryota > Metazoa > Chordata > Lepidosauria > Squamata > Natricidae > Natrix > Natrix helvetica. The sequence goes on along the minus strand of NC_138554.1, from coordinate 141,144,893 downwards.
GAAAGAGGGAGGGAGGGAGGGAAATGGGAAAAGGAAAAGGGAAAAGGAAATGGGAAAGGAAAAGGGAAAAGGGAAAGGACGAAGAGGCATGAAAATTCCTCATTGGTTCAAGGCACCTGGCACTAAAGGCAAGTCTTATGACCACATTTCCCTTGCTAAGTGAGTCAGCGAGTCTTGCCAGGTCTACGACTTTTCTTGCCACAGCCTATTAAGCAAACCTTTGCATTTGCCAAGTTAGAAACCCGGTCGCTAAGTGAATCTATATTTCCCCATTGACTTTCCTTGTCAAAAGGTTGCAAGAGACAAACCCCGGGACATGGCAACCATTATAAATATGAGCCCATTGCCAAGCGTCTGTATTTTGATCACGTGACTACACAGATCTGCAACAGTCATAAGTGTGAAAAATGGTCATAAGCCCCTTTTTTCAGTGCCGTTTTAACTGCAACGGTCCCTAAACTCAATGTCAGGGTTCCAAATATCATCCAAAATTAAATCAGAGTCCGAGGAAAAGAATTCCTCAAAGTTCCAATTGATGAAGAGAGCCACGTTGGCCCATCTGGGAAAACCCGAATCTGAAAGCTTCCCTGTTTTCCCCACTCAGTTTAAAGTTCAAGATCTTGCATCCCCACCCCCACAAGTGCAATCTCCCTCTGCCACGCTGGCAGCTTCCACCCACCCAGTTCCAGCCAGGGCCAGAGACAAAGGATGTCCTTGACTTTCTAGAAAGAATTTTGTTATGGCTACATCTCGCCCAACTCCGTACAATGCCCCCCTCCCATTTTCTCACAAAAGAAAATAGACAGTAGAAAGTGTGGCAGGCCTGAAGTCCAAAATGAAAAAGTGGCTTGCAGGCCTGACACTCAAGATTGTTTCAATTTTCCTAGTTCTGACGAAATTTCAATATGATCCAAATTCGGACCTGGGAAGTTGACTCGAATTTATGACACTCGCAGTGTCCTGGGGTCACATGATCCCTGTTGGCGACCTCCTTCTGAAAGCAAAGTCAAGGGGGGGGGAGTTCAGTTCACTTAACGACCGTGTTCTAATGGAAGAACTGGCACGATTCACTGAACAACTAGGGCAGGAAAGCTTGTAAAAGGGGGACTTCCCAACCATCGAGCTTAGCAATGGACATTTCAAGGTTAACCATGGTTGTAGGTTGAGGAGCAAAAAAAAATTTTCGCCATTGCTAAGTTCAGATTCTGCCCCTTCTCATCCGCCCAACACAACATGCCAGGTGTAAGTTTCCAGGTAAGACAAGACCTAATCCCAATTTATTTTGGTCACCTCCGAGACCTGGCCCACCCATCCCTCACCCCCTTTACCCATTGAAACCAAGGACTCTGCAGTCTTCTGGTGCTCCTTCGGTACCGAGTTCGAGTCCTCCCACTCCCGTTCCGAGCAATAGACTGAGACATTGCCGAAGTTCACAGGAACCTGAATAAAGAAGCCGGGAGATCCCAGATCAGCTGGGGAGGGTGTGGTCTCCCCTCCCAAAAATGTGCCCCACTCCTGGAACCACCCATCCCATATCTAAGCACCCCCCTACACACAGGCAGTTGGCAGGGAGCAGAATGAAAGCGAGTGAAAGCGAGAGATGGATGGATGGATGGATGGATGGACGGACAGACGGACGGAAGGAAGGAAGGAAGGAAGGATGGAAGGATGGATGGACGAGATGAAAGCTAGCTAACTAGATATGGATGAATGGACAGACGGACAGAATGGGAGATGAGAGATAGATTAGAGACAGACAGACCACAATTCTGATATGATGTTCTCAATTCAAGCGAGGACTAGGTTCAAAACCCTCCTCGCCCCCCCAACCCTCTCTCCCACCATGCCCTATTCTGCCACTGCCACCAACCCCATCAAACCTAGTCGATTTCATTGCTCAAACTAAGATCAAGCCACGATTACGGGTACCGCTAGATTCCTCCATCCTGTCCCTCTGACCTGCGGGGTTTCCCCTCCGGTGCCTGCTGGGACGTTCAACACCCAGAAATTCTGGTTCTTCAACCGCTCCTCCATCTTCTCCACCCGCTGGTGCAGCTGCCCGAAGGCCCGAACCATCGTCCCCAGCGCGTCCAGATGGGGCATGAAGTCGGTCACCATCTTCTCTGTCGCGGAGAGCTTGTGCTCTGCCAGATCGGCCCGCCGTCGCAGAGTTCGGAGCTCTCCCGTGTGAACATCCACCTTCCTCTCCATCGCCTGCATGGCCGCCAGCAACGTCCAGAAGGAGATTTCGGTTGTTGGCCGGTGGGCTGCCGGTTCGCATCCTGGCTTTGGTGATGGCCAGAAGAGTCCCGGTGGTGGCGGCGGCAGGACAGATGGGTTCCACTAAGGGGGGAAATGCTCACTAAAGACCTCCGAAACCCTCATCCCCTGCCCTCTGAACATGAGCCTCCACAGCAAATCCTAAGAAATATTCGCTTCGTGGCCATTCAGCACTGAAAAGTGGAAGTCCTCACACTTACGACCATGCCCTCCAAATTGGGGTACAGGGAGTCCTCAACACATGACCGCAACAGACCCCCAATTTCTGTGGCTAAATGAAGAAACTTGTGAAGCATTTTTCTTATTTTACGATTGTTCCCGCCACCGTTGTTCAACGAATCCCAACAGTTCAGTGAATCGGTCAAGTTGTTAAGCAAATCTGGTAGTCATTAAGTGAACCCAGCTTGCCCTTTGAAGTGGTTTGTTGGAAAGTTGCAGAATGGGGATGGCATGATCCCGGGACACTGCAACCATCATAAACCCGAGTCGGTGGCCAAGGGTCTGAATTTCAATCATGTGACCATGGACGGCCACAATCATAAGTGCAAAAAAGTCATAAGACACTTTTGGTAACTTCAAGTGGTCACTAAATGAACCACTGTAAACTGAGGACTACCTGTAGTGAGCAACCAGCATGAATTTACGACCGTTTCGGTGTCTCGGGAGGCAGGAGATCTTCCTTTTTGGGACTTTCCAACAAGCCACAACAGAGGCAAGCCAGCTTCACTTAACGACTGCAGTGATTCACTTAACAATCATAGCAAAAAAAAGATATTTCAGATGCGACCCACTTAGCAACCTACCTTGCTTAGCCACCAAAATTCTGTTCCCTATTGCGGTGGGGAGGGGCATATGACCAGCTTTGAGGCCAAAATTTATGTTGCAAAGTGAAACATTTTTTAAGTGAGTTGGTAACACGGTCGCAAAGTGAATCTCAATTTACCCATTGACTTTGCTCGTCAAGTTGCCAAGGGAGACTGTGTGACCCAGGGGACACCGCAGCTCTCGTAAACACAAAAACGGTCGTAAATGTGAAACACGGTCCTAAGTCCCTTCTTTCAGTGCCGTTGTACGCTAAACGAACTGTGGTTAAGTCTTCCACTTACACAGCACAATTCCTGGTTTAGCAGGTGGGAACAGTAATCCCCAAAGTCCCCAACCAGAAACCGTGACAAAACCCACTTCTGCTTACAAACCATTATTCCTGGCTTAGCCGCTGTTTAAAAAGAAAAAGAAAAATGCTTCCCGGAGTTGGTAAAGTAACAAACCGGAGTTTGTTAAAACAAACCCAAATGTCAAAGTTACTAAGTAACAAATCCCGAAATCCGACTGTCCCGTTGACTGCCAACAGGGGAAAAGGACGGGGGAGGGAGCTCTTTCTGTTTATCCTCCCCCCGTCCTCCCAATTTTCGGGGGCTTGGGTCTTTTTTCTTTGGGAGGGCCAAGAGGAGGATGCAAGCGAGTCTCTGAGCGTACGCAGAGCGCCCTAAGGGTGGGTTCACCCTGGAGTAAGGGAGAGCGCGAGCGTCGCTCTCAGAACCCTGATCTCTCCGGATAAGCACGAGAAAAAGATATGGTCCCGGTGCGCTCCGGAGCGCGAAATACCTGAAAATTCGGTTCCCACGGCGTTTCCATGGCTTTTCCTGGGCTGGGCGGTGGGCTAGGACGAAGCTGGGTCTGCGGAGGGGCGGCGGCGGAGAGCGGGGGCTCCGAAGGAAGAGGAGGAGCCGCGCACCCGCAGCAGCAACCGGGCGCCCGCTCCCTTCGTGCCAATTGCCCGCGGATCGCACCTGGCCAGAGTCTGTAGCCGCACCTGGGAGCGCATTTAAGGGCGGGGGCGGAGAATGTTCCTGCTGTTAGGTTGGGTGGGCTTGGCTAGAAAAGATTGGCCGGTGGGAAGGGGCGGGGAGGTTCCCCCCCCCCGAGAGCTCGAACGCGAAGCGAGGCGGGGGAAATTCCCGGGTTGGCTTAAGAGCCCCCCCTGCTCTCCCCGGAGATCAGGAATCCCGGGGACCCTCCGATCTCCCTCCTGAGCATAGGGAGACGACGTGGGAAGGGAGGTTACCTGCAGACGTTTCGTGACCCGACTAGGGAACGTCACCGATGTTGTGAGGAAGGGAGGGATGCTCTTAGAAATGCCTTTTGGTCGGGTGATGTTCCCTAGTTGGGTCATGAAACGTCATCCTCCTTTTTACCCTCCTCCTCCTGCTTTCCTCTTCTTCCGACTCTCCTCCTCCTGCTTTTTTCCTCCCCTTCCTCCTTCTCCCTGTTTCCTCCTCCTCCTCCTCTTGGACTAGATGGTCTCTGGAGTTCCCCTTTAGACCCCCATTTGGGATCAGCCCAAGGACAGTTAGCTTCCTAAAAGGCCATTGGGGGGGGGGGGGATGTTCCATGGCCAAAGAGAAGTGAGAAAAATCATAGGCCTAAATTCGAACCCTGACCAAGGAATCTATGCCAAAGCCAGCAGCTCCGCTTTTGGGGCAGTGAATGGTGCATCCTCACCAAATTGGAGCTGGATGAGAGGAGCTGCGTTCCCATGAACCCCCTTTAACCCTGAAGCCCAGCCTCAAGGATCATAGGGCCCCCAAGCTGCTTCAGTTCCCCCCTCCCCAAAAGTAGTTGTCCTGGGTGAGGGGCTTCCACACATTCCCTCCGCCCCACCTCCATATTACCTCTGGCTTGGTTGAAATGTTGATTCAAAGGGTCTTGGAACTATGGCAGATATATGGGGAGGGGGCTCGTGGGGAAGGGAGGGCTTAAGTGGGCTTCTTGGGGAATCAAATCAGAGCACCTGCCTGGAATACAGGTAGTCCTCGACTTATGACCACAATGGAACCATTGCTAAGTGAGACCGTTGTGAGTTTTCTCCGTCTTGCCATGGTCATTCAGTGAATCCCATCCGTTATTAAGTTAGTAATACAGTTCTTAAGTGAATCACTACTATTTTTTAATATATATATATATATATTTATTTATTTATTTACAGACATACAAAATACACACACAAAACTTAGACGTACACTACATTTACACAATACAGTACAAACAGGAACTTCCTGTTCTTTCTAATAGCAATTACAAATCAATATAATTCTCCTTATGTTATTTCCCCTTTTAATATATTTCATTTGCATTTCACCATTTTAACCCTCTTATTTTATCTGCTATATTGAGTGATTAGTAAATTTAAACACTCTTTTTTGGGGATTTATTGACTTTTCATTGATCCTTGTTTTCCTCCATCCACCTATATCATTTATCCCATATCTGGTAATATTATGTTTCTTCTTTTCCCTGGATTTCTTTTGTTAATTTGTCCATTTCGGCACAGTCCATAACCTTTCTTATTATTTCATCTTCGCTTGGTATCAATTTATTTTTCCATTTCAGAGCAAAGGCAATCCTCGCCGCCGTAATTATGTGTAAAATTAAATATTGGTTTTCTTTTTTATATTTCGCAGTCATTATTCCTAGAAGAAAAACTTCTGGTTTCCAATCTATTTTGACTCCTGTTATTGACTCTAGCCAATTTTTAATCCTTTTCCAATACTTTTTAGCCGCCTCACAAGTCCACCATAAGTGATAATATGTTCCATGCATTGATTCACATTTCCAACATTTTGGGGAAGTATTTACTGAGATTTTTGCTAACCTTACTGATGGCAGGTGCTATCTGTAAAACATTTTGTAATGGTTTTCCTTGTATGCAACCACTTGTGTCATTTTTAAATTTGTCCCCCCAAATTTTTCCCATTTGTCTAATTCAATATTGTAGCCAAAGTTCTGCGCCCATTTTACCATTTGTTCTTTCAGAATTTCTTCTTCCATTTTATACTTCAGGAGAAATTTATATATTCTCCCTATCATCTTTCTTTCTGAGCTTTGAATTACTTTATCTAATTCATGTGGCTCCATTTCGATGCCATATAATTTAGAATTATTGTGTTTAGTTTTGATTTGCAAGTAGGTTAGCCGGTCAACTTTCATGTTTTGTTCTGCTAATTCTTCAATTGTCTAAATTTCCCTGTCCGTTAATTAAGTCTCTGTATCTTGACATTTTATTCATATCTGTAAAATTTGGGTGTGTCATCCAATCCTTCACCCATGTTGTTGTTACTGCTAATGTGTATAATTCCCAATTTGGTACGGCTAAGCCTCCCCACTCCTTACTATCTTGCACTGACTTTAGTTTAATCCTCGCTTTTTGTCCTTGCCAGATGAATCTAGTGGTTATTTTTTTTAATTCCTGAAAGAAAGTTTTACCTGGATTAATAGGTGTGGTTTGCAACAAAAGTAAAATTATTGGTAAAATATTCATTTTAACTGTGGCTATATATCCCATGAGTGATAGCTGAATATTTTTACAGCTTTCTAAACCTGTCTTTATTTGTGTCACTAGTTTATTATAATTGTCGTCTTTAATTGTAGACATTTTGCCGGCACCCAGATCCCCAAGTATTTCACTTTCTTAGCTATTTGCATTTTAGTTACTGATTCCAATTCCTCTTCTTGCTTTTTTGTTATATTCTTAGTTATCATTTTTATTTTGCTTTTATTAATTTTTAATCCTGCCACTTTGCCATATTCTTCTAATTTTTGAATTAATTTCGGACTGGGTTCTAGTGGATCCTCTAAAACAAATACTAAATCATCAGCATAGGCTTGGGTCTCATATTCTTCAATTTTAAGTCTTAAACCTTTTATTCCCCGGTCCTTCCTAAATTCATTTATTAATATTTCCAGAGTTAGTATAAACAGCAAAGGAGAGAGGGGTCTAACTCCCTTTTGTCAGTTCTCCGTTCATCAGAACTTTGGCTGTCTGGGTGTTATAAAGTTTTTCTATCATTTTTGAAATTTTTTCTCCAAATTTCATCCTATGCAGTTGTGTTGTTATAAATTTCCAAATTAAGTTGTTGAAAGCTTTTTGTGCGTCAAGGAAAACCAGTACCAATTGCTTTTCTGGATGCGCCTCCTAATATTCTAATGTCTAGGATGACTCTCGTATTATTTTTAATGTGTCTATGGGGTAAAAATCCATTTTGGTCTGGTGTATTCGTTCATTTAAAACTTGTTTAATTCTTCCTGCCATAATCGCTGCAAATATTTATAATCGGAATTCAATAGTGAAATTGGTCTGTAGTTTTGAATTTCTTGTAAATTGGCTTCTTCTTTCGGGATTAGCGATATTATTGCTTCCGTCTATGATTCAGGCATCTTGGCTTTTCCTAAAACTTCATTAAACATTTCCACTCCTAGTTGTTGCAATATTATTTTATTATATTTGTATAACTCCACCGGGATTCCGTCTGGTCCTGGAGTTTTATTATTTTTCTGGTTTTTCAGGATTAATTCCACGTTGGCTATCGTTATTGGCCTATTTATCACCTCCCTTTGTTCTTTTGAGATTGGAATTACCTTTTCTGGGTTTAAATATTGTTTTATCTTAGTTTCCTCCATACTATCTTGTGCATAGTTTTGCGAAGTATTTTTGAATAATATGCTTCTTTTCTTCTGCTTTGTATTGAATTCTTCCCTCATCATCTTTTAATTCGTATATTATTCTTTTTTCTCTTTCATTTTTCAATCTGTATGCCAGCCATCATCCAGGTTTGTTGGCTTGTTCAAAGTAATTTTGTTTGGCTGCTTTAATTTTCTGTGCTAATTCCTTTAGAATTATTAAGCTGATCTTATGTTTTATCATCTCTCTTTTTTCTTTTTAAATTTTATTCTTTGGGTCTTTTTGTAATTCAGCTTCGGCTTCCCTAAATTCTTTTTTCATACGTTCTTGTTGCTCTTTATATTTTCTGATTTTTCTCGCAATGTAGGCAATCGTAAGGCCTCTTATGTGTGCTTTCGTGGTGTCCCAGAGATTTTGAATTGAGGTGTCTTCTTTTTTATTTATTCTAAAAAATAGTTTTAATTCTTTCTCCAGCATTTGAGTTTATTCTATTTCGTTTACGATATTTGAGTTCATCATCCATCTTTTTCTTCTTTTTTGGCCTTTCCATCTTAATTTTATTGGGTTATGATCTGCCCACTCATTTGCTTCTATTTCAATTTCCTCTACTTGATTACATAATCCAGATGATATCCAGATCATGTCAATTCTCGATAAGGACTGGTGGGGGTTTGAATAAAACTTTCTTGTTTTGTACCTTTCTCTCCAAATATCATGTAGTTTATATTCCATTGCCATCTCAAAAAAGGATTTAGATAACATATTTTTTTATTATTATAAATAACTTATTATTTCTTTTACTTTCATAGTCCATCTTTTTGTCTACTATTGTGCTATAATCCCCAATTAAGCAACTATTTTCATATTCTAATTCATTTATTTTGTTATGTAATTTCCTATAGAATTCCTCTTGTTTCTGATTTGGTGCATATATCACTATTAATAATATTGGTTTTTCTGTTGTCGCTAATTCAGTCATTAGAATCCTGCCTTCTTCATCGGAGTAGACTGCTTTGGAGTTTATTTTTTCCTTTATATAGGTTGCTATCCCTCTTTTTTTTTTAATCTGCCAGTGCTGTATATAGTTTTCCTAATTTTTTGTTTTCCAGTAAATTAATATGTTCCCTTTTAATGTGCACTTCCTGTATGCAGGTTATATCTGCCTTCAGTTTCCTAAGTTTGTTAAACATCTGCGCTCTTTTTTTTGGTGCGTTCAATCCATGCAAGTTTATCGAAATAATTGTTATTTCCTGGTCCATCTTTAGACGGCGTGTTTTTTACTACTTCTGGTTTGTATCTGACTTTTCCCTCGCGCACCTTTCCTTTCTGCTCTCTCTCTTTCTTGCTTCTGTTCTTCTTTCCTGTTTCTTTCCTTGTCTTCTGTTGTTTCTTCTTCTTGACTTCTACTTTTTAGGTCCTCTTTACTTCCTTGTTCTCCTTCCCTTGTGAAGTATTTTTCGTAAAATTCCTGTGCTTCTTCTATATTCTCTATTTTATATCTTTTTCCTTGCCAAGAGACCAATATCCCTTCTAGTACCAACCATCTGTACATTATTCTGTTTTTATTTAACTGGTTAGTTAAAAATTGGTACTGCCTACGTTGTTCCCAGACTCTCCGCGGTGTCTGTTTAAGGGTAATCAACTGTTTTCCCTCGTATGTTATTGTCGCTTCTCTGGGTTTTTTGTACACTTCGTCTCTAATTTTTTTTTTGGCAAATCTTACATGCACTTCTCTCAGTAGCCTATGTCTTCTGGCATAATTGGTATGCACACGGTAAGCTTCATCTATGTCTCCTCTCAATTCTTGTTCCTTTCTCTGTAAAATTTCAGCAAAGATTTCGATCATTTTTCCTTTCAGGTCTTCCTCTTTTTCTTCATGTTTTGGAATCTTAGATAAAATGAAGCTCTTTTGTTTTCAAGTCGGATTACTGATATCTCTAACTCTTTATTGACCTGTGCACATTTCAACTCCGTTTTTTCCATCTTCTGACCTGTTTGTTCTATTTTTGTTTTGATGTTCTGGATTTTCTGTTCGTTGATTGTTAAGACATTCTGTATCTTTTCAATTTTGTCATCCATGTTTTTGATATTTCCTTTCAATTCTCCCATTTCGTTTTTAATTTCTTCATGGTTTCTCCTCATCTCTTCGTGATTTGTAGCTATTGCTTCTTGGGTTTTCGTCACTGTCTCTTGTATCATCTGGAGCCTCAATTGCATACTCTGCGTTGTTTGTGCTGATTCCGTTGTTCCTGTCACCACTCCGCCTTTCTCCAGCCCCTCTATCGACTGATCTTTGGTTTGAGGGTGAGGATGTTGCTGAAATAGGGTTGGATGCTGTTTTTTTCCCCTGACTTCACAAAATTAGTACTAGTTGCCATCTTTATCCCTCTATTTATCCTTGCCCACAATTGCATACAGGTTCTACTTTACTTCTACTTTATCACAAATATCAGTGGTTATATATCTCAATATTTAACAATAATTAACCTTTCTTAATATCACATTTCAATATCTAGACACTCCTATATATTATTCTATTCTATTTTTAATCCTTAACTATTATGTGTCGCAGAATTAAATATCACACTATTATCTTACACAAATTAATATCTATCAGTTATGCAGATACTCAGTTCTAATAATTATTTTCTCTATGTATTTCTTTAATCCAGTTTATGTCATAGCTGATTCCTCTTGCGTCAGCCTTCGCAGCTCATATTTGTAGAATATCCGCCCCCCCCCCGCCCCACAAAAAAAGAGTGAGTTCTTCGTTACCTGGATTTATTGTTCACGGTTGAAACTCTGTTCAAAGTTCAGCTATTCTTTGGAAAGAAAAAAGAATAGAAAAAGAGCAGAAAGGAGAAGAAGAAGAAAAACAATCAGCCCCACTGTCATACGATTCTTTGTATGCTTTCCAGGTCTTCTCAACAGCCAATATGTCCCGCTCCCGTGGTCAATGCCGGCTTTTGGTTCTTTCTCCTCCCTCTCCTATCGGGTTTCCCACTGCGGCCACTTCCGTCCTATTATTCACGCTGCAACTTTCAGCTCTCCGTCTCAGCTCTCACTGCTTTTTTGGTAAAAATCTGGACTGGCTAAAACAGTCTTCACCACAGAGCCTTTTTCTTTCCAGCTCACCCTCTCTGCCAATTTCGCGTTGTCCTCCTTTTTTGGGTTGTCAATGATGACAAATTCCTCGATTTCAACTACTTTCTCTATTTGCTTCCCTCTTATGCGGTCACCATCGCTCCAATCCTGTCCGAGTGACAGGATAGATCCTCGTCCGTTTAGTGGGTTTCCCCTACCCACTGGGGGGGGGGTTGCCTTACCACCCCAGTATCTTCAGAGTTTCCCCCTGAATCTGCCGATCCCTTCAGGATTCGCAGCATTCAGCAATGAGCCCAAACGAAGAAGTTTGAGTTAGAGGTTACGGGAGCTACCGTTCCTCAACCCTAGCACACTGACATCACCGCCGGAAGCCTTCGAGTCACTGCTATTGTTAACGTTACTCGCCATGGTCGTTAAGTGAATCCCTGTCATTGTTAGAAACATGGTTCTTAAATGAGTCGCTGCAACTGTTACATTACTCGAACGGTGGTTAAGTAAATCTTGGCTGTTATTAAATTAGGAACACAGTTCTTAAGTCAATCGTTGCAATTGTTACATTAATTGTATAGTTGTTAAGTGAATCCAACTCCCCCCACCCTCACCCCAAAGCGAAGGTCGCAAAAGGAGATCACTTGATCCTAGGACCGTCATAAAGATAAGCTGGTTGCCAATCCTCTGAATTTTCATCCAGTGACCAAGGGGGAACTGCAATTATCACTAAGAGTGAAAATGGCCATAAGCCCCTTTTTTCTACTGCTATCGTAACTTTGAATGGTCGCTAAGTGAACTGTTGTAAGTTGAGACCTGTAAATGCAGGCCCAGTGCCCCAAATCATATGAACCTGGGAGTTGGCCTATAAGTATTTGGGGATGGGGGGTGTCCCTTGTAACTTTGAATGTTTGCAAAGTGAATAGTCACTGTACTGGCTGGGCCTGACACCTTGCAGCAAAAAGGAGGGAACATGGCAAAAATCCATGGGTTACAGTGTTATAGAGAGGGGGTTATACAGAGGGGGGGAAATTGGAATTAAGAGCTAATTTAGGATTTGTCAAGCTGGACAACTTGAAGGTGTTTGGACTTCAACTCCCAGAATCCCCAAGACAGAATGCTTTAAGAGGGGAAGACTTCGACTCCCAGAATCCCCCAGCGAGGATGCGTTAAGAAGGATAAATTCAACTCCCAGAATCCTCCAGCCAGTATATCCTTGCTAACATGGAAATATGGATGCCTAAGAGAATCACCAAACCTGAAGAACATGATTCTAATGCTATCTGATCTACTGGATTGAAGGATGATCCCCGATATTTGCAACAATAGGATTTTCCCTTATCTGCCCGGTAGGTTGGTTCCCCTCCAGTAAACTCCATTTTCTTCCCCAAAAGACCAATCAGAAAGTGGGATTGTCCAGGCTAGAAAACCACCCCAATTGGACAGAAAGGTAGATACCACTAGTATTGCTATTTCAGAAATTGGCTGCCAAAATCCTGAGCCCTGTGTTGTTTGAACGTGTCCCAAAATCTGCACCTCCTGGATTCGAACCTGGTTCCTGCCCAACTTTGGTAAATTCCACCCCAGGTGCTTTTAGGGATCTTCCCTTCCCATCCAGGGGATCAACTGCAGTCCAACCCACCAAGTTTTGGGAAGCCCTGTCAGGAAGTGGATCACGCCCCCCATTTTTACCGTAGGAGGAGAGTGTACAGGCAGTCCTCAAGTTACGACTGTAAAAGACACCAGCCCGTCATGGTTGTAACTCCTCATGTAGAAGGTCGTTAATGTGGCCGGGCCAATTTTAAGATCTGTTTCGCGAGGAGATCATTGAGGGACCACCTTGGCTGCAAAACAACAGGTTTCCTAAGACAATCCCTGCCATCATTCAGAGAAAACATCATTAAACAAGGTCACGGGACTCTTGGGAATTATCATAAACATGGCTCAGGCGCTAAAGCCCCAAATTTGGTCATGAGATCGTTGGGGGGAGGGGGGAAGCCATCATGGAAACCTTGAACCTTACAGTTCGTAAGTAACCCCCATAATAGGCCCCATCTGAACTTCAAGCAGTCACTAAGTGAACGGTGGTAAGTTGAGGAGGCATGCAACCACAATTGAGCCCAAAATTTGAGCAGCTAAGCAAGACGGTTGCTCAATGAATTTTGTCCCATTTTAACAACCTTTCTTGCCGGCATTGTTAAGTGAATCACTGCAGTTGTTAAGCTAGTAGCACGGTTGTTGAGTGAATCCATCTTCCCCATTGACTCGGCCTATCAGGAGGTTTGCAAAATAGGATCGCCTGACCCTGGGACACGGCAACAATCATAAATAGGAGTCGGTTGCCACCTTTGATCACATGACCTTGGAGACGCTGCAACAACCATTAAGTGTGAAAAAGTCATCTCACTTTTTCCAGTACTGTTGCAACAGGTCACTAAATGAACACTTGTTAAGTTGAGGACTAAGTATAAGCCCTTAATAGAGCCCTCTGAACTTCAAATGGTCGCTAAATGAGCAATCGTTGAGGACTATTTGTATAGGATGGGGAGCTTCAGGATAGCTGGTCTGAGACCCAAAATCTCTCACACCTAAGAGCGGTCAAATGACCCAAACCCAAACCCACAGATGACAAAGACGTCAGGGAGAGACACATCGAACTGACATATTTTGCCAAAGAAGGGATACAAAAACCAACAACCCCCCACAAAATTGTAGCCACAGACCAAACACTGGACATCACACAGAAGAAAAGCTGGTTTCTCACAATTACTTCGGCCGACAATTTTCAACAACAGGGCAGTTCATAGCTAACTCAACCGATATTTACAGATACCTTGGGGGGAAAAAACCAACACCACCACAATGATGGAGGGCAGATCTCTGCAATCCCGGAGAGTGCAAGAACAGGCAACACAAAATTCTGCTGGGACATCACACTGTGAAACCACACAACGTAAGAGCTGGGTATCAAGAGCAGAGCCGCCAGGATCACTGCCTGAAATTGTTCTCGCTTGGACGCGCACCCTCGGCAAAGAACCAAACACAGTTTTAAAAGTAAAACGCAGAAGAGGGACAGACACGCCAATTAAGAACAAGGACATGGGAAATGGGTGCGGGTGGGTGTTTCCAGTTTTGCGGAGGTGTGGGAGGACTGGGACCCCCATCCTAGGCAGGGTCGAAGGACAACCAATTTGCTTTTCGCTATGGCCCAACACTGTTTTGCCAACCTCTGCAGTGCACAGTGCAATCTGGAGTACATTGATACATGTGTAGAGGGTATATGTCGCAAGGCAGACTCGTACGGGCAAGTGAACGTGGCAAAGAAATGAATGGAATTTGAGGGGGGGCTGGAGAGAGCAACAGGGGGTATTTGCGAGTCTTGTCTTAACTCTCCCAGGCATGCCAGGAGGTGAAGGGTGGGTGGGCTACAAGACCTTTGCAGCCCACTCAAGTGCAACTGGCGCATGACCCTTGCAAAGGAGCAGCAAACAGCTTATGTGTCGGCATCCAGCAGGTGTGCCCAGTGCAGGACAGAGGAGGTAATCAACGCTCCTGTGCCCCCAAGGGTACATACCCCACCACCGCCCCAATGGGGCACTCCCCAAAAGCTGGGCACGAACAACGCTACGGCTGCTCGGTTTTCAGGCCCATCAGCCCCGCTTGCGTTCCCAGCATCAGATGGTGCACAGTGGGGTTGCGGGTGTGGATTTTCTGGTGGCAGTTCAGTGACTCCTTGTAGCGGAAATTCTTCCCGCAGGTGGCACACTGGTAGGGGGTCTCGCCCGTGTGGACACGCCAGTGTTTCAGCAGATGGTCCCGCCGGATGAAGCTTTTCCCGCATTCTGTGCACTGATATGGCCGCTCACCCGTGTGGATCCGTTGGTGACGCACAGCTTTGGAGAGGTCCCGGAAGTCCTTGCCACAGTAGGTGCAGGTCAGCGGCCCGTCTCCCTTCCCTGCATGGAGTTTCTGGTGAAGGAGCAGGCTGACCTCCAGCTTGAAGCTCTCCTTGCACTGGGTGCATGTGTATGGACGCTCCACCATGTGGTTCCCGGGCCGTTTCACTGCACCGGGTTTCGTGGTTGGGCTCCTCTGTGGCTCAGGGCGCTTGTGAACTTTGGGACGAGCAGGAGTTGAGGCCCTCTGGATAGAGAAGGGGGTGAGCTTAATCTCTGGGTTTCCTTTAAGCTCTGGCACAAGGTACGCCCCGCTTCCACCGTGGGTCTTCTGGTGGCTGGCAAAGAGCTGCCTGTCCACAAATCCTTCTCCACACTCGCAGCAGATAAAGGGGCCGGTGTGAGCTTCGGCTGATGTGACCGAATCCTCTTTCTGTGTCTCAGGCAGCCCTTGCACAGACCACCGGAGGGGCTTCTTGGGCAGGGTGACGGAGACAGTCTGACTCTCGCACAGCAGCTCCTCTCCGGGACCCTGGAAAACCTCCGTCCACTTGTGGGGGAAGAGGTTGTCCACATCCTCCTCCAGCAGCTGAGGAGCACCTGGCAAAAGGAAGGACACAGGGGTCAGACAAGGGACGCCCCAACAGGCCAGTCTATAGAGGTAAGGTCTCCTCCCCCTTCTTCTGAACACCACCTGCTGCCATCTCCTGCTCGGATCCTTGTCATACGAGCCGAGACAGCCGAGTTCCCCAACCTTCCCAGCCTTGAGGAATGGCAAAGGGGGTGGGGGTGGGGAGAAGGGGTGGTTCTGCACAACTGACTGACAAGCAGTTGAACGCATGGACATCTCCATTTGCATGCACAGTCTATACGCACACCTGCCGCATATGCAAATGGAGCGCATGTTCTCCTGCTTGTCACGGAGGTGGGGATGCAACTGTGCGCGCCTATCGCTTTTGCAGCCTGGTTGCAAACACCTCACCATGGCTCGGAGGTTGGGGACCCCTGGGAGGGCTTCCTTCCTGACCCCTTGGTGTGCCCTTCCCCCTCACATTTTCCCAGCTGGGAAAAGTCACATCGAACAAGACACAGAAAAAGGCCATCTTGCCCAGCGAACGAGAGTGCTAGGCAAGGACCATCGAACCACCCATTCTAAATCCCTCCTCTCACTAAACTCGTTGTCACAACGGCCACCACACTCCTGCGCTTCGCATTCGTTCAGTGCCAGTCTGTCACAGACACTGGGGGGGGGGGTGGGGTGACAGAGAGGGGGAAGCTTGGGGGAAGAGAAACGCATTCCTCTCAGAGACCCTACACACTTATTTTGAACGATGGGGGAACCAGCTATGGGAAGCATCTCGGAGGGGAAAGTTATTCCTAGGGATTTGGCGTGAGAACCTCAGTTCTGGCTTTGCTTTGTTGTACTTCACTTGACCTTTCTCAAGAAATGGCTCTTGCTTAAAGGTTCAAGTTGCGGCAGGACTGACACTCATGGGCATCTAGAGCGCCCTGCGCCCTCTCGGACTAACCCCCTTGAGTGGTCCCACTATCTTCTGCCTATGACCCTGTAGCTTCACAAGCAATCCTCCCCACTGGACAATTGGACAAATAGGAGCTGGGAAGGATACGGCGTTCCTCATTCCCGAAGACAGCCAGACCCCACCCTTCCCTGGGAATAGTCGCAGGTGGTTTTCCAAATGTCTAACTGGTCACCTGCTCCTCCCTCCTTCCCCAGTGTTCCGTCTCTTCTCTTACCTATGGTGCACTCCCCAGGGATTTCTCTGTCCTCTAAGGCTCCCATGCTTTTGACAAGAGACAGATCTTCTTCCTCAATCCAGGAACTTCCACGGAGAGACGAAATTGGTGATCCTGTTCAAGGGAGAGGAGGATCATCAACCCCAGATCCCCATATTCCAAAGAGGAGGCACACTTCTTGCCACTTCCCCTCTCCGTGTTTTATTAGCTAAATCAGTGTTTTTGAAACTCAAAAGAATGCAAAGTGGGTGGACAACTCCCAGAATCCCCCAGTCAGCATGCTTGAAGAGGAGTGGACTTCACCTCCCAGAATTTTCCAAACACCGTCCACTCGGGAATTCTGGGAGTCAAAAGTCCACCGGAGCTGGAAAAGCTAAGTTTAGAATCAACTTCAAAATTCATCACACGAACAATTTTTTTAAGCTTCTGGAAAGTTTTTAGAATACAAGAATAGAATAGCAGAGTTGGAAGGGACCTTGGAGGTCTTCTAGTCCAACCCTCTGCCTAGGCAGGAAAACCTATACCGTTCCAGACAAATGGCTATCCAACATCTTCTTAAAGACTTCCAGTGTTGGGGCATTCACAACTTCTGGAGACAATTTCTGTCCCACTGATTAATTGTTCTAACTGTCAGGAAGTTTCTCCTCAGTTCTAAGTTGCTTCTCTCCTTGATTAGTTTCCACCCATTGCTTCTTGTTCTACCCTCAGGTGCTTTGGAGAATAGTTTGACTCCCTCTTCTTTGTGGCAACCCCTGAGATATTGGAACACTGCTATCCTGTCTCCCCTAGTCCTTCTTTCTATTAAACTAGACACACCCAGTTCCTGCAACCGTTCTTCATATGTTTTAGTCTCCAGTCCCCTCATCCTCTTTGTTGCTCTTCTCTGCACTCTTTCTAGAGTCTCCACATCTTTTTTACATCGTGGCGACCAGAACTGAATGCAGGATTCCAAGTGTGGCCTTCCCAAGGCCTTATAAAGTGGTCTTAACACCTCATGTGATCTTGATTCTCTCCCTCTGTTGATGCAGCCTAGAACTGTGTTGGCTTTTTTGGCAGCTGCTGCACACGGCTGGCTCCTATTTAAATGGTTGCCCACTAGGACTCCAAGATCCCTTTCACAGTTACTACTGTTGAGGAAGGTACCACCTATACTGTCCCTGTGCATTCCGTTTTTCTTGCCTAAATGTAGAACCTGACTCTTTTCACCATTGAATTTCATTTTATTAGATAGTGCCCAATGTTCAAGTTTGTCAAGATCCTTCTGTATCTTAAGCCTTTCTTCGGGAGTGTTGGCTATTCCTGCCAGCTTGGTGTCATCTGCAAATTTGATGAGTTCCCCATTTATCCCCTCATCCAAATCATTGATGAAGATGTTGAAGAGTACTGGGCCTAAAACAGAGCCTTGAGGTACTCCACTGCATACTTCCCTCCATGTAGATGCAGTTCCATTGAGGACTACACGTTGAGTGCGGTTGGTCAGCCAGTTACCAATCCATCTGGTGGTGATGCTGTCTAACCCACATTCTTCTACTTTATCTAGTAGTAGGTTACGGTCTACTTTATCAAAAGCCTTACTGAAGTCCAAGTAAACTATATTGACGGCATTCCTCTGGTCCACTAATTTTGTCACTTTGTCGAAGAACGCAATAAGATTAGTCTGGCATGATCTGTTTTTGACAAATCCATGTTGGCTTTTGGCTATTTCTTTGTTTACTTCTAGGTGTTCGCTAATTCGTTGCTTCATTATTTTTTCCAGAATCTTTCCTGGTATTGAGGTCAGGCTGATAGGTCTATAGTTTCCTGGATCTATTTTTTTTACCTTTTTTGAAGATGGGAACCACATCAGCTCTTTTCCAGTCCTCTGGTAGTTCCCCGGTGCTCCAGGATCTCTGAAAGATATAGTTCGGTGGTTCTGAGATCTCGTCTGCTAGTTCCTTCAGAACCCTGGGGTGTAATCCATCCGGTCCCAGTGATTTGAACTCGTCTAGGGTAGACAGGTGCTCACTTACCATTTTCTTCCTATTTCAATTTGTGTTCCTAATCTGATTTTTGTGGTGCTGCTTTTGATAGGTTGGACTGTTTTATCCCTTTGTGTAAAGACAGATGCAAAACATGAGTTAAATAGTTCTGCTTTCTCCCTGTTGCTTGTCACCTTCTTGCCATTTTCTCCCAGCAATGGACCAATTGTTTCCTTAACTTTTTTCTTGTTTTTAACATGTTGGAAGAAGCTTTTTTTGTTATTTTTTACTTTTGTGGCAAGCCTTTCTTCATTGTGAGCCTTAGCTTTCCTCACTTCATCTTTACAGGCTCGGGCTATTTGTTGATATTCTGCCTTAGTTATGTCCCCCTCCTTCCACTTTTTATACTTATCTTTTTTGTCTTTCAATTTGTCAGAGAGTTCTTTATGCTGGTTTCTTTTGGGAGCTGTTATTTTTCTTCTTCATTGGTATTGTGCTAACATGGGCTTTTATAATCTCATTTTTCAAAATTTCCCAAGCTTCTTGAGTTGTTTTCCCCTTGAGGATTCTCATCCATGGAATCCTGCCCAAGCTCTCTCTAAGCTTATTGAAATTAGCTCTCTTAAATTTCAAGACTCTAGTTTCACTTTGTTCTACTACTTGTGTTGCATAATGTTGAATTCCAATATTGCATGGTCACTTGCCCCCAAGGTTCCTGTAACTTCAACACCTATCATTTCCTCTCTGTTAGTGAGAATTAAGCCCAATATGGCTGATCCCCTTGTTCCCTTCTCTACTTTTGGGGAAGCAAAGTTGTCTGCAAGGTTTGTTAGGAACCTGTTGGATCTTCCACTTGGTGCAGAGTTTGTTTCCCAGTTGATGTCAGGATAGTTAAAATCCCCCACTACTATTGTGGTGTGCTTCCTACATACCTTAGTTAGCTGACTAGCAAAAAGTTCATCTACGTCCTCTGCTTGGTTGGGTGGCCTGTAGTATAGACCTATCGCAGTATCATTTCCCCCACAACCTTTAATATTGACCCAAATGCATCCAAGATAGTTCTCATCATTGTTGTGTTCTATTTCTGTAGAGATGTAGTTATTTCTTATATATAGTGCAACTCCACCTCCTCTTTTATTTGGTCTATTTCTTTTAAATAATTTAAATCCTTCTAGCTGTATGTTCCATTTGTGGGTTTCATCCCACCAAGTTTCTATAATGGCAACAATATCGTATCTGCCCTCTTTTACTTGAATTTCTAATTCGCCCTGTTTATTCCTCATACTCTGTGCATTGGTGTATAAACATTTGAGTCTATTTTGATTGACCATGTGTTTACTCTCTACATAACCTGTGTTGTGCCTGACTGCCCCTATTTTCTTGCCACTTGTATAACTCATGCACATGGCATGGCACTCACTATTAAATTGCTTGACAGCTGGAGTGATAATCATACCCGCACAAACATCTGTGTTACATGCACTGATAACCCTATGAGTTTTAGATTGATGGGGACAGAAATGTTCTGCATCAATTAATTCTCTGTCCCCGCTCTTCAGTTTAAATGTTTATCCAGAAAATCTGTGAATTTAATGCCAAGTAACTCAGTCCCTTTCTTGGATGGGTGCAAACCATCTCTTTTGTACAGTTTTTCATTGGACCAGCTGCAGACATCATGACTAATAAAACCAAAGCCTTCCCTTTTACACCACTCCTTTAGCCATACATTAAACTCTGCTACACGC
Organism: Natrix helvetica; assembly: GCF_964273705.1. Lineage (NCBI taxonomy): Eukaryota > Metazoa > Chordata > Lepidosauria > Squamata > Natricidae > Natrix > Natrix helvetica. Next base: position 141,124,708 of record NC_138554.1, on the reverse strand, counting down.
TGGCCCTTCCCTTTTTCTTCCTTATATACAGGTAAAACCTCTGAAAAGATAAGCCTACAACCTATACTACTAAGTTCATACCCCAAGCTCTGGAAATCATTCTGCACAGAAAGTACATCTTTTGGGGACTGATCATTTGTGCCAAGATGTATAATAGCATCAACGTCACAATTCTTACTTGCATTCTTGACCATCTTAAGAATACGCCTCTTGTCTCTGCTGGCAGTAGCACCTGGCAGAGACCTGACCTCTTTTAAAACCTCCATATCCTCTCCTAAATTTACATCCCTTACGATTGAATCACCAACCAGAAGGTGGCTTCTCTTTTTGGATACCTTGCTCTTCTTGTGCGACTGATGTGTGATACCTGGTTCACACCTTCGCCTTTTTGAAGTAAGTTCTTCATTTTGGACCACGATCCCCTGCTTATTTGAGTCATCATTATCACAACTACCTTGACCTGTCTCTTTAGTGTCCCCATTAAGGTCAGCAAGGGCGCTATATCTGTTATGCTGGAACACAGCAAAAGCTTTGTGTTTTGATAAATACTTCCCAAAAGAGGAAGGAGGAAGACCGAGAGGAAGTGGCTCCACCCACCTGGCTGGTCCCCCAATCCGGACTCTTCACGGGGGTACTCTTCCCTGCTCTTGGTCTGCTCCGAAGCCTCTCCTTGCTCAATCCGGGCGAGGAGTTCTGGTTTGGAGACGGCCATGTCTGCGGAGGAAATGACAGCATCATAGTTCAGGTAGTCCTGGACTTACAACGGTTCTTTTAGTGACCATTCATAATGACCAGGTTTCCGAAAGATGCCCTAATTGATTCATGAGCCTCAAGCCAAGTTTCAAAAGAAAACCAGTCATTTATTAGGAGCATCATTTCGTCAATACCCTCTTGCAGTCAGATCTAAGCCTCATTTGAATTATGGCTGAACTTTACCCTTGTTCCTTCCCTCCCCTCAGTCTGTGTCATAAATCACATTCTCCAACAAGGTTCACGCCTCACAAGCCTGCTGTAATAATCTGAGATCCGACTCTAGCCGAAAGTATGCGTGGAATGCGCTTCCCCTCCCCCTTTCCTCACCAGGGCAACTTTATGAGTTGACAGTGACATCACTGAAGAAAGTGACATGACCTTTTTTTCACACTTACGACCCTTGTAGCATCCCCGTGATCAAAAATTCGAATGCTTGGCAAACTGACTCGTATTTATTACGGTGGCCGTGTTCCTTGGTCACGTGATCTCCTTTGGCGACCTTCTGACAAGCATAATCAACAAGGAAGTCAGATTCACTTAATGACGCTGTTACTAACTTAACAAGTGCAGCTTAATGATTCACTTAAACACCGTGGCAAAGGAGGTTATAAAATTGGGACAAAATTCACTGAATAACCATCTCATTTAGGAAAGAAAATTTTGGGCAAAATTGTGATTGTATGTTGGGGACCAACTGTCTACGGGACAACTCGCTTTGGGTTCAGAAGACATCAGAATTGGGAATGGAGGTCTATAGCACCCCAAGGTGGAACCTTCCTTCCCTGGACGCAGCCCGGACACCCATGGCTCCTTTCAGGGTGAAGATACACAACCATCCCATTCTCCTGATGGGGGAGCACAGCCAGAACGCCACTGAGCCACTAGGGATCCGTGCTCCGATCTCCACGCAGCTGCCTGGCAAGTTTGTCTACCGAGAGTCACGCAAGCTGATCACTGAGGGGCCCAGCCTGGGCGCCAGTCGCTCTTACCAACGGAGACCACCGCCTGGTAGTTTTGCATCATGATGTGGCGGTACAGGTCCTTCTGGCTTTCGTTGAGGCCCCTCCACTCCTGCTCCGAGAAACTGCAGGAGGCGTCATCAAACAGCAGCGGGACCTGCAACAGGGCGAGAATGCGGGGTCATCAACAGTGTTGATCAGAGCTCAGCAACGTTTGCGGCTTTGCAACGGGGAGGAGAGAGGAGATGGTCCTACACGAACGGCTGACAAAGGTGCACGTAGCTCATGTGAACAAGCAGCATGCACACGCACCAGCCGCTCACTTAAATGGGCAGCAATGTGGCCGCGAGGCATTTCTGCAGCTGGGTTGCAAACTGTTTGCAGCCCACACGTTGTGGAGCCCTGATTTGGAGGAGGGGACAGCAGGGGAACTCATCAACCTTACAGATGACACCAAGCAGGCAGGAGTAGCCAAAGCTCCAGGAGATTAGCTCCAGAGCCAAAAAGATCTTGACGGGCTTGAATCCAGGGCCCTATCCAACAAGATGGAAGTAAGTCATTAGAAAAGAAAGGTTTTACACTTCGACAAGAAAAACCAAATGTGTATCTACACATGAGGTGAAACCTGGGTCAGGAGTAGTAACTGCCAGAGGGATCTAGGAGTCTTAGTAGACAATCGCTTAAATATTAGTCAGCGTTCTGTGGCAGATAAAGTTCCCCCTCTTACAGCATCGTGGCTGGAGGATTCTGGGAGTGGAAGTCCTCCCGTCTTAAATTTGACGAGGTTGCCAACACAAACTCTATAAAGTATCCACCTTGGCTTCGTTCACACAACGTTCTAAACTCCCGTCAAGGGTGTCACCCTGGCAGCGGCTGAGCAGCAACTCCCACCATTCCCTGACCGATCCTCAGGCTCCCTAACCCCGACAGGACTCAATCCACGCCATCCCTCACCTTAGGGGCCTCCCCCTTGGCGCCTGGCGGGAAACGTAGGATCCAGAAGTTACGGTTCTTCAGGAGGTTCTCCATGTTCTCCAGGCGCCGCTGGAGCTGTCCGTATTCCTGGATCAGGGTGCCCAACGCGGCCCACTTGCTCTCCAGCTGGTTGCCGAACTCCACCGCCGTCTTCTCGCAGCCGTCCAGCTTGGTCTCCGTCATGCCCATCCGGCCTTCCAGGCTCATGAGCTGGGCGGCGTAGGAGTCCACTTTGCTCTCCACCGCTTGGATTTCCGCCACCACCGTCAGGGAGAGCTCGGCCGTCTCGGGAAGGACGTCGGCCGGGGAGCTTTGCTCAGGGAGGCCGAGGGGCTGCACCGCTGTCGGGTGTTGGGAGCTCATGTCCCACTGAAGGCCCTGTTGGGAAACCGGTGGGGATCACAAACCCAGAAAGGAAACAGCCTCGATTTACGACCCTTTGTTTAGTGACCATCCAAAGTTTATTTATCCCTTTATTCGATTTTGATCCCACTTGTATTCATTGGGAAGTCATTCCAGGCAGCGAACATCCCGAATAATCCTTCCTTTGCTAATTTTCCCCGTAACAACAACCCTATGAGGCGGGTTAGGTGGCACTAGAACTCACCATCTCTTATTGATTGGCCCAAAGCCACCCAGCTGCCTTTCAAGCCTAAGGCGGCACTAGAACCCCCTGTCTCCCTGCTTCTAGCCCCTCCACCAAACAGCCTCTCAACTGCGAGGGATGCAAAAGCCAGACTTTTCCAGCAGAAGCAGTAACTTTGAAGCACCTGGGTTCGAATTCCTCCCCCTCCCCCATAAGATGAGGGGGCAATCTTATTGAGGCGCTCCTGGAGCCCATATCTTGCCAAGTCCAGCCACCAAACCCAGATCCCAAGTTGGAGGAAGGTAGACTTTGCAGGACTCCTCTATCACCATCACTTGGCAGGTGGAAAGGGCACCACAAGGAGATCGCTTCCCATAAGCTAAGCAATGCAAGGGGGCAATCCAAGCTTGGGAGCGATCCAGATCCCACCAGGGCAGCCACCAAACCTAAGATCCAAACCTTGAGGTGGGCAGACCCAACAGAATTTCCCCCCCATCACCACCAATGAACAGGAGGAAAAGGCACCACAAGGCGATGCCTTCCCAGCAGGTGAGCCTCCATCCAAGCTCGAGAGGAGTCAAGACTCACCCCCTATCCGGGATCCGAACTTTGGGGCGGGTAGATCTTGCAGGACACCTCCCCCAATCACCACCATTGGGCAGGTAGAAAGGGTACTACGAGGCGATCCCCACCCAGCAAGGGAGGCGTCGACCCTCCCCCAGATCCAAACCTGGAGGTGGGCAGATCTCGGAGCAGCCCCCTCCCATCCCCACCACCCCTGTGCAGGTGGAAGGGGCACCACGAGGAGATCCCCTCCCAGCAAATGAGCCTCCATCCAAGCTCGGGAGGGGTCGAGACTGACCCCATAAACCCACCTAGGATGGGGGGGGTCATCTCCCCCCCGCCCCCCCCCGCGGAGTTGGGGGTGGGAGGGTTAGATCTGCTCCCCCTCCGCAAAGGGAGGCCATCCTCCCCCCTCCAGCCCCGCCCGGACTGCGGCAAGCCCCCCCACTCCGCCTGCCCGCTGACCTGGGCGGGGCTCCACTCGGCCATGGCCCGGCGGCAGCGGTCGGCAAGCGAAGCGAGGGGGGGGACGGCGGGGCGAGGCGGGGAAAGGAGCGATCGGGGCTGCGGGTCGGCTGGGCGATCGGGGCGCCGGTCCGGTCCAGGAAGCCGCGGGCGCCGCAGGAGCAGCGCCGCCGCTTTGCCTGCAGCGACACCCGACGGCCGGAGGTCGGCACTGCAGCCTCGGCCAAGCGCGGTGCTGGCTCCGGCGGGAGGGAGAGAGGAGGGGCGACTCCCCACTTCTCAGTCCCCATTTTCGGTTCTCCAGTTATGGCGTCCCCGCCTTTGGGGTCCCCTTTTCTGGGTCTCCACTTTTGGGGTCCCCTTTTCTGGGTCTCCACTTTTGGGGTCCCCGTTTCTGACTCTCCACTTTTGGGGTCCCCGTTTTGGGGTCTTCATTTTTGGGGCGCCCACCTTTGGGGCACCCACGTTTAGGAGGGAAGGGAGGGGAGGAGAGGAGAGATGGGGAAGGGAGGGAAGAGGAAGGGGACAGGAAGGGAGGAGGCCTTTATCCCCTCCCCTCTCGCCTCCTCCCCCCCCTGCTCCATCTCTATTTGAATCCCAGCGCCCACCCCTCTCCCCCCGCCCCTTCCACGGGAGAACCGTTCCGTTGCGTCGGTTGCAGGTGCGGGAGACAGAGCGGCGCCCCCTAACGGCCGAATCAGCAGCTCCACGCGTGGTGGATTTGGGGGCTGAATTTCGGAGCCCACCCAGGTTGGAAAAGGGGGAGCGGAGCAAAGGCGGGGGGGGGAGGGAGGGAGGGGGGCAGCCCCTGCCACTTGGGGTCCCGAAAAGGGCTGGATTTGACCCCCCCCAGGAGTTGGGGAGTGACTCCCCCTCCCCCAAATTCAAAAGGTGAGTATGAGGAGGGGGTCTTCTGGTCCTGCCAAAGCTTTTCTCCACCCCAGAAACCCCCAATCCCTTTCCCCATTTCCCCAGCTTGGAAATTTTATGAGGGGTGGGCTTCAACTGAAAGCACGCCGATGTGGCAGTTCTGGGAGCCCACTCCTCTTAAAGCATGTCAGAGGGGGGATTCTGGGAGTGGGAGCCCACCCCTCTTAACCTTAAAACCCTTTTCTTTCTTTCCATCCTTAATGCTTCAGCTTCCAAACAGCCGCCCAAGCCCACCCACCCCCATTTCCAGAAGAAACAGCCAGGAGGGGTGCTTTTCCCCCTCCCCCCTCCCCCCCACCCACTCAGCCCAGAAGGCACCACCAGTTCCTGAATGAACCATTGTTTGCCCGCCCCGCCCCTCGGCAGGCGCCCCATCCAATCCCTGGCAGGGAGAGATGCTCGAGAGGCAGGCCGGGCCAATGGGTGGCGGGAATGTAGCCTGGCAGAGGCTGGGCAGGGCGAGGGGAGGGGTCCTGGGGGCAGGCCGGGTGGAGGGGGCCGAGCCTCCCCATGGGCCTGTCTGCCCGGATCTTCCGGTGACCGAGCCAGGCCAGAGGGGGTGTCTTTGGGGCTTCCAGCATCCTTTCTCCACCTTCATCCCTCCTCCATCCTCGGAAGGGACCGGTCCGTTACCCGGAGCAACCAGCTGGAGAGGTGGAGGGGAACCAGGCCGAGCCAGCGACCACCAAACCCCTCATCCCCAGCCACAGAGACTGGGTTGGAGCTCAGGTGAGTTCTCATTGCATCCACCTGGGGAAACATCAGGGATTATATGGAGCTGGGCGCCCAGTTGGGGAGAAGTACGGAGCATGTGCAGAGTGCCTTCCTGCTCCCCACCCCCACCCACATCCTGGCATCCAGCCCGGGGAGGGGGATGGGGGAGGGCTTTGCTCGGGAAATTGAGGCTGCTCCACCAGTGGAGGTTTTTCACAAGGAATCGGACAGCTGTCTGTCTGGAAACACAAAATGGGCCTCCTGCTTGAGCAGTGGGGGGTTGGGGTTGGACGAGAAGATCTCTAAAGGTCCCTTCCAGCTTTGTTATTCTGGACATTCAAGGCATGTCTTAAGAGGGATGGACTCCAACTCCCAGAATTCCATGCTTGTCTGGGGGATCTGGAAGTTGCAGTCCGTTCTGAGCTTTTTTGTCCTCGGTTTCCCCTGAATTTTGAATGGTCGCTAAATGGAAAATTATAAGCAGAGGCTCACAGGCATAATTTTTTTTTAATATGTCTATTTGTGCATTGTCCAGAGTTGCTCAATGAGGTCCCTCAACACGACAAACTAATAAATAAATACAGGCAGTTCCTGGACTTGCGATGGTTTGCTTAGTGACCATTTGCAGTTATAACCGACTTGAGAAAGGGACTTACAACCGTTTTTCACTCTTGCGACTGTTGTGGCATCCCCACAGTCACATGATTCAAAATTCAGACTCTCGGCAATCGAGTCCTGGTGCGTCTGCGTGTGTGTGTGTGTGAGAGAGAGAGAGAGAGGGAGGGAGAATCCCCTTTGAGGGAGAAGCCATATTTGCTTCCCCACCGTGTTTCTCACTAAACAGCTACAGCGATTCGTTTAATGACAGTGGTCATAACACGAGACAAAAACTCATGAAACGAATGCCTCGTGGAACGATTGAAATTGTGGCCTGCAATGGCGGGTCGTAAGGCAAGGCCTACTGGTAAGAGAGGCGTTTGGGGATGCAACTGGTGTGACTTGTTCCTTCTGCCGATTTGTGGGGCCAAAGTTGCGGGTGACCTTCTTCCGTTCCTCACAGATCTGTCCGGCTTCTGAGGAGCCCCAGCATCCTGGTTGAGGACAGAAGATCTTGGCAATTCTTCCAACGAGACAGTGAGGATGATGAAGGAGATGGAGCAGGACCCGGAGAACTGTGATTACCAAGCAGTTGGTGGGTCTCCGAGCTGATTTGACTCTTCGAATGTCTTCTTCTTTTGTTGTTGTTGCTGCTGCTTCACAAAAATTGTTCAGACAGACAGACAGACAGACTGTGGTAGAGAAAGGTGGCTTAATTCAGAGAAAAGAGAGGATTTGCAGCTCGGATTTGAACTTTGGGGCTCTCTGAGCTGAGTGGCTTCCCTGCAGACATTTCATGACCCAACTAGGTAACAGCATCAGTGTTAAAAGGAAGGAAGGGTTGTGGAGGGGAAGAGGAGGAGGGGAGGAAGAGGAAGGACTGTGAGGCCCTTGGAGCTCTCTGGGCTTGTTGATTTCTTCATAGACATTTGTGACCCAACTAGGTAACGTCATCAGTGCTAGGAGGAAAGTTTGCAGAGGAGAGGGGAGGAAAGGGGACGACGACTGTGGGGTCCTCGTGCTCTCTGAGCTTGGTGGCTTCCTTGCAGACGTTTCATGACCAAACTAGGTAACACCCTCAGGCTCTGCCCCCCACCCACTCACAGGAAGTTCACTTTCTTCTGTTTTTGCTTCCCCAGAAGAGAGCTGGCAGCCGAAAATCATTAAGCAGGAGGAGGAGGAAGATGACGGGCTGGAGATGCATCTCAGCCAGCTGGAGGCTGCCACTGCCACGCATTGTGCTAGCAACGGACTCCACCCGGTCGAGCAAAAACCGAGCAGCCCCGAGCCCATTCTCCTGGGTTCCGCGGCTGCCAATGAGGAGATCCTATTGGTGGACTACCAAGTGAGTCCTATAGTTCGGGGGTACAGACCCCCACTGGGGGAGCTGCCCCACTGGTGCCTGGAATGTGGCAAAAGCTTCGCCCTGAAATCTGAGCTGGAAATTCACCAGTCCAAGCACGCCGGGCAGAATTCCTACATCTGTGGCGACTGCGGGCGGAGCTTCATGGAGCACATGGCGCTGTCAGGGCAGGGTGCTTGTGCTGCGGGGCACCCCTTCAGCCCTTCCGGGAGCCGGAGAAAGGGGCCACCCCTGCCCGGCGAAGCTGCGGTTCAACGCAAGGAGCGCAAGGAACTGTCTCTGCAGGAGAAAGTCCGTGTTCTGGAGATGCTCGAAGGGCCCAAGGTCTCGCAGAGTGAACTGGCCAAGCGATTTGGGGTATCTCAGCCCCAAATTTGCCGTATCATCAAGAACAAAGAACGCATCCTGACCGAATGGGGGAAAAACGCCAACCCGGGTCGCAAACGGAAGCTGGAAGATAAAGGTCCGGCCGTTGGTGACCGAGCGTTCCTGCAGTGGTTCGAACGCAGTTGTGGACACCCATTTCCTTCTGAGGGGAAACATTGGCAAGAGAAAGTCACCTTCGGAGGTGGGGAACCAGGTTTGGAGACCTCCCTCCAGTGGCCGAACAGCTCCCTGGCGAAGCCAAAAACTCTCCCCAGGAGGTCCCTCCCGGAGAAATGGAGTCGGGAACTTCTGGAGGAAGAGGACGATGAAGACGAGAGTCGCTGGGAAAGTACCACACTGCCCTGTATCCTCAGCCACTACGACCTTCCCAATGTCTACGCTTGTGGAGAGACGGGGATGCTCTTTAGAGCGACCCTCGAAGATCTGGCGGCCCGGAGAGGAGGGGAAGCCCATGACCAGCTGACTGTCTTGCTCTGCGCCAACATGGATGGCTCGGATAAAAAGGATGTGTTGATCGTGGGCAAGGCCTCGCGGCCATTTGGTGGGCTTCGGGGATTGTCCTCTGCAACCTACAAGACGAACAGTAGGGCCTGGATGACCCCCGCCATCTTTTCCGAGTGGCTTCAGAAGTTCAACGAGGAGATGAAACAGCAGGAGAGGCGGGTGGCGCTCTTTGTGACCCAGTGCAGCGTCCATCCCTACGCCGAGCTCTCCAACGTCCAGATGGTCTTCATGCCTCCTCACCTCGCCTGGCTGCCTCCTCTGGAGCAAGGGGTGGTCCAGAATTTTAAGTGCCACTACCGGAGAAGAATGTTGACCCATCTCATGGTCAAAGACAACGGCAAAGTCTCCAGCCCCACCAGCAAAGTCTCCAGGTTCCTCACCCTTCTGGATGCCGTCCACCTGTTGGTGCAAGCGTGGTCGGAGGTGTGTCCTCAAACTATAGCAAATTCTTTCAAAGCGGCCGGCTTTAGCGCAAATCCCCGCCTGCTGACCCCCCCGCTGGAAGTGGTCCAAGCCTTGGGCTGCAAAGATCAAGACCAGTTTGAACAGTTTGTGTTGATGGATGAAGGGCTGGAGTGTTTTGGAGACCAGGAGAGCGTGGAGGCAACAAAGGAGGCCCCTCAACCCCAGGAACCCGTCTCGGCGAGAGCAGAAGACGAAGAGGAGAAGGAGGAACCGGCCCTCTTCGCCTGTCCCTCCAAGACCGACATCGTGGAGAGCTTGGCGAAGCTGCGGCGCTACCTGGAGTGCCACTCGGTGTCGCCCAACACCTTCCAGACATTCTACCAGCTGGAGGATCTGATCCACGTCCTGGCTCTGTCCGACATGCAGTTAGCCAGAGGCAAACCCTGCCAAGACTGACCCCCAATGTAGACCTTGAACCCACGGAGCACTCTGGATCCTGAAACGGGTGTCCAGAAATCCCCCCGGGTGTGCTTTTGGGGTTTCTGGACACCCTATAGAGTCTCCATCTGTAGTTTTCGGCATGTAGTATGAAGTGAGATCCTGCCGTTTTCCTCCTGAGAGTTAGCAGCCTGCAGAGAACAACCGCAGAGTAGCAGATTTCTAGCAAGAAACGAGGGGGAGGAAAACGATTTCTGGACTTAACTGCCCACCCACCTTCTTGCAGAGAATCCAGGGAGGTGGCGGTGGACAGCTGGGGCCTTCCTTTTGACCCATCCTGGCTTCTGTTTACCCACCAAGGGTGAGTTTGTTCTGTGCATCCAGTTGTGGTTTCTAGACCATGGTTCAGCCTTGGTACCCCTCGCCGATAGCGGTTAACAGCAGATTTGCAAATGTAGAAATGTGTGGATAGCAGAAAGGCCTGGGGATTGCCATGGCACACCGACACATACACATAATGGGAGTCAGTCCCCCTGCGGCAAATGCCAAGGACAGCCGCTCTGCACCCCTCGCACAAGGGGCTCAAAGCCTCTTCCTGACTTGTACGGGGCACCGTACATCGAAGATGTGACATCGGTCCTTCAGCCTGTACAGGCGCCGTACCCCTGAAGAGAAGGAGTACCATGATCAGCGATGTTGGGGGCACTTAAGGCTCACCAGTTGGGGAAAGGGGATGTTAGGGGACACAGGGCCTGAACGGAAAGTCTTCTTCTGACGTCCTGAAGGAAACGGTGACCAGGCTTAGGACGACGGCACAGCAAATCAGGGTGACGGAAGTCGCTTAGTGCCAGGAAGGCAGCAACTGAAGCTGTCGCTCTTATCTGGGGAGCTTCTGTGGGACCTCAGCCTTGGGGTAGTGTTCCATTCCAAGCCCTCCTTGGCCAGCACCACCCCGTGGAAGAGCTCTCCTTGGAGAAGACCGCTGGATGAAGCCCAGAAGCGACATTAGGGCAACGGCGGTGCTGAGAGGGAAAAGCTTTGGAATTTCCCAGAAGTCCCCTGCTTTTGAAGAATAAGAGGGAGGCTTAGAGCCCCTGGCCCCTCTCGGACTGGGCGTCTGAAGGACTCTGACTTTTACAGATGGAAATGGGTCTTCTGACTGGATGCCAATAAAGTGTTCAAAGACTGATTTCCATAGTGGATGTGGGTGTGTATGTATGTCGGTGTATTGCTTTGCACAGGTAGACACAAGAGCAGCCCCATTCTGCATCACAGTAATAATTGCACAACTTCATTGGCGCCCTCAGGTTTCCTTCGTTCTCTTCACAGCCACAACACAAATTTTTATTTGTCTGTCTTTCTCTCTATCCATCCATTATACCTACCTAACTAATCTACTTCTTCCTTTGTGTTTCTATCTTTCTTATTTCTATCATGTCTCTCCATCCATGCATCCAGTTCATCCCTCCTTCCATCTTTGTCTGTCTCTGTCTAGCTATACCTACATAATTACCAATATTTATCATGTCTCTCTATCCATCTCCCTACCAAATTACTGTTGATCCATCCATTCAATTTATCCCTCCTTCTATCTCTCCTTTGACTGTCTTGTCTTATTTTTCTCTCAATCTCTCTTTCTTCATCTATCTTTCTATCTCATCTCTCTATTCATCCATCATTATCTACCTGTTGATCCATCCATCCATCCCCCCAATTCATCCCTCCTTCCATCTCCTTTGTCTGTGTGCTTACTATCTCTTATTCTCTCTCTCACTGCCTATCTACCTACTTCTCTATCCTATCAATCTATCATCTATCTCTACTATATAAATCTTTTATATCATCTATTTATCCAACTATCGAACCATCCACCCACCCATATGTATCTATTATATCTATTTATACCTATTATCTATCCTTTCCATAATCTATCCATCCCTCCTTCCATCAATTTCTCTTTTACCTATCCATCCATCCATCTGATAATCCCTCCCTCCCTCCATCTATCCATCCAATCATCATCTGTACATCTATACACAACTGTCTGATTCCCTTAACAAATGTCGTTATTCACTTAACAACAGTGGCAAGGAAGACCATCAAATGGGACAAACCGTTTGCAACCGACTCGCTGAGCGGCAGAAATCTGCAGCTCAATTGTGGTTGTTACGTCAAGGACTAATTGCATTATAATGTTCAATTGGTGACAAGCTGTTTTTTTTTTAAAACTCAAGGCAAATCGGCAAAAAAATAGTTCCAAACAGAAGTTAACAAAAATTTATTGTCTCCGAATTCAAAACATTTTTTTCTTTTTAATATCTTTTTAATATGTGATTGCTTTTTGTGTGTTATAACGGTGTTTGCAACCACAACTCAACAACATTCTAGAGTCTAGACAACGTTTCTCAAACCTTGGAAACTTTGAAGGCAAGATGGACTTCAGTTTCCAGAATTCCCCAACCAGCACGGCTGCCCAGGAAGTTCTGGGAGTTGAAGTCCACAAGTCTTAAAAGTCACCAAGGTTGAGAAACATTGTTTGAGAACACTTACAAAATTCCAACTATTATTCATATATGCAGATTTATTTTAACAAACAAATATTCATTATATTGTGCCCAAAACAAATAAATCTTTTTTTACACCAAAAGAGCAGCTGACAGAACATTATAAGACCCTGAAAAATAAATTCCCATTGCAAATTCTGTGCTTATTCACACCTGGCACCAAGGACTTAATGAGGAACCTAAGAGTTGGAAGGAACTCAAAGGTCATCTAGTCCACCTCTGTCCTGGTGCAGGACTCCATTGCCATTTCTGTCCCTAATGCATCAGTTGTTGTTCATCATTTAATGACCCCGCAATCCCTTGTAGGGTGGAGTTGGGGCAACTGAATGAAGATGCATATTTACTGTCCGGATGCCCTTCCTGTCGCCAGTGCCGGTTTTTGCAGCAGATATATTCTCATTGTGCCCAGAGAATTATTAGCCTCTACCTAGGATCAAACACAAAGCCTCCTGATTGTGAGGCGAGAGCCCCACTACTCTACCTGATGCACCAGTGAAGCTTTGATATCTGAGTTAAAATCACGGTTTGACGCCTTGTTTCTCCACTGTTGCCCCTTACAGACGTGTGGACTTTGACTCCCAGAATTCCATGCTGTATGGGGAGTTCTGGAGTCAAAGTCCATGCAGTTTCGGAGTCAAGAAAGGGACAAATTGGGAAGAGAGATGGACTGTAGCATTCCCAGTCTCGATGGCCTTTCACGATCAGGATTCACCTCCTCAATGGCGATGGGACCCAGGACCCCAGAGCCAGAGCAGCAATGGGCTCAGGCATCCCCTCGTGGCAAACGGGCTGATGGGCCGTCCCCTCTGCCCACGCACCTCCTCCAGCCAGTTCACAATGCAGGAAAGTTTGGGGAACTCGGTCGTAAAACGAAGTTCTTCGCCACGTCCTCTGGCCATGGAAAGGTGGAAGAGCAAGAAATGCACTTGTGCTGTCCACCTTCAAATTGTGCCAAAGTTCCTGCCAGTTAGACCCTTCCGCCAGCCCCCTTCTGCAAGTCTGCTGTCCGTCCAACCCGTATCAGAGGTGGTGCCCCCAAAGGTCCCGTCTGTACTTTCAAACTTTTGTCTCGACCCATGCAGAAGTCCCATCCTCATCAATGTCTCTTCCGATGTAAGGTGACATATTTGGCCTGCATAAATGTCTTGCCGCAGTCAGTGCACACAAAGGGTGTCCCTGGGACAAGAGTGGGGGGATTCTGGTTTGCTCCTGCCACTTTGTCAACAAGCCCAGAGTCCACTGGAGTCTTTGGGCTGGGTGGGAAATGTTGGACTTGGGCTTCCGTACCCGACATCCTTCCTGTCCTCGTGGGTCCGGAGGTGAGCTTGCGTGATGTTTTCATCCTGGAAGTTCTTCTCGCATTCAGGGCACTGATACGGCTTCTGCATCTCGCGCATCTTCCTGAGGGCTAGTGCTTCGCTGTTGCTCTCCGCGAACAGGTGCTGCTCGGCACGGTGAGCTCGCTGGTGGCTCTTGAGGTGCTGCAACTGGCTGCCGGTCTTCTCGCACAGCAGGCAAAGGAAGGGGAGTTTGCCTGTGTGTATCGGGTGGTGGATGATCAGCATGGTCCAAATGACATTTCAGAATGTCTTCCCACATTTGTGGCAACCTTACGGCCGCTCCCCAGTGTGCAGCTGCAGGTGATTGATCAGTGGCTGCTTCTGGGTGTACCGCTTGCCACAGGCGGTGCACCCGAAGGGCTTCTCCCCCATGTGCACCCGTCTGTGAGTCTTGACGTGTTGCCTTTGTCTGAAACACTTCCCGCACTGCGTGCAGGAGAAGGGCCGTTCCTCGTCATGGACCTTCAGGTGGGACAACAGGGTCTCTTTGAGCCAGAAGCTGCCCCCGCAAACTGAACAGGGGAACAGCTGCTGCGTCAAGTGCGTCGTTCGATGCTTGCATGGGTCCTGCTGCCAATTAAAGCTCTTCCCACACTGCGCGCAGCCGTACGGCTTCTTCAGACCCGAAGTCATCCTCATGTGATGCAGCAACTGCAGCTTGGCAGTGAGAAATTACGTGGCTTTAGGGATGGAACCCAGGTCGGGAGGGTCCTTCCTGCGTAGATGGGTTTTGAGGTGACGCCTGAGGTCACTCTGGGTGCGAAAGGCTTAGGGCAGAGGTGGCACTCGAAGGAGCGCTCCCCGGTATGCATGCGGATGTGGATGGTCATGGCCACATTTGTGAGGAAGGTCTTATCACACTCGGGGCACTTTGGTGAGTTTGTCTTGGCCGTCACCCGTGGGAGACACCCAATGTTCGATTTGGATGCTGTGGATCTAGTCTGCCTTGCTGGCGTCTCTGCTTGCAACTGCGGGGTCTTTCCCCTCCTCTTGCCCTGGGGCAAGCACTGCCGGATCAGCCTCTCCTCCCCCCCCCATCTTCGGCCATCAAGATCCCATCACCTGCTGGGAGGAAAGAGACAAACCCGCCATCAAGTTATCCCTGCGATCCCCAGCATCCACCGTTTGGGATGAGAACCCAATTCTAGGAAAGCTGGTGGACTCCTAACCTTCGCGTCCTGTAGCCCAAAAAGGAAGAAAAAGGACAGGGAGACGGACAAGCAATTGAATCCGGGATCAGGAGGCTCCTCCAATAACCAAAGATCCCACCCGCTAAGCGACCACCCCTGATCAATTTTAGAGGCAGGTGCATTTGGGAGGGAGGAGCCTGGGTCTCAGTGGCTGCGGGTCTCTACGGCTGCTGATTAGCCCAAAATCCTTGGTCCAATGACACATGTATGGAAGGTGCCACGCCGTGACGTTTTGAGTGCCACGCTAGAGTTCACTGAGGCCTACAACCACACCTACAGGTCACCCTTGCCTTACAACAGTTCTTTTAATTGCTGTTCAAAGGTCAGTGACACTGGAAAAAGTGCCTTATGGCCAGTTTTCACATTTATGACCGTTGCAGCATCCCCATTGTCACGTGTTCTAAATTGAGACATTTGCAACTGACTCATGGTTATCAGTGTTGCTTCGTCTTGGGGGTCACGCGATCCTCCTTTTGCGACGTTTTGATTAGCAAAGTCAATGGGGAAACCAGAGTCAATTAATGACTTGTCACTAATTTAAAAACTGCAGTGATTGTCTTAATAACTGTGGCAAGATAGGTCGTAAAATGGGACAATAAAATTCACGTCACAAATGTCTTGCTTAGCAACAAAAACATTGGGCTCAATTGCGGTCTTAAGTTGAGGACTATCTCCGTATATCAATGGTGTTCTCCCATTTCTTTATCTACAGCTGATCCTCACCTTATGACTCCAATTTGAAACAGAATTTCCATTGATAAGCAAGGCGGTCTGAATAACTTAACAGCGAAAGAGATTCACTTAACAATGGGGAAAAGATGTCGTAAAATGGAACAAAACTCACTTCAAAATTAATTGAAATATGTAACAACAAAAATGTTGGGCTCAGGACAGGAGTTAATGTCTAAACCAGATGATAAGAAGATAAAAGAGATAATTACTTTATTGCGAGGTCAGTTCAATATGTTAATGTCGGACCAGATAGCCACTAATTTTCTATATGCTAAACATAACACTTTTTGTAATGCCAATAAACCAGGTCGATGGCTAGTATATATGTTAAGGAAAAAACAAAGATCCCGTAATATAGAGAAAGTAGAATATAAAGATAAAGAGGTTTTCCAACAGGATATGATTAAAAAGACTTTTTTAGAATTTTACACCAGATTGTATGCTGGTGACAAAATACAAGGGTCAGATATAGACCGATATTTGGAGAAAGAGAAAATTCCTATACTTACAGATGAGCAAAGGGGAAGATTGAATCAACTTGTAACTGCAGAGGAAATCTTCCTGGCAATTAAGCAGTTAAAAATCGGCAAAGCGCCTGGCACCGATGGCTTGACAGGAGTTTATTATAAAAAGTTACAACTAGAAATGATGGAACCTCTTAGGGAACTATTTAATAAAATTCAAATGGAAGGCAGGGTACCACCTTCTTGGAAAACAGCTTTTATTTCATTGATTCCAAAAGAGGAACAGGATCGTACCCAGCCAAAAAACTACAGGCCTATTTCATTACTTAATACAGATTACAAAATTTTTGCTAAAATATTGGCAAATAGGTTAATGCCAATTGTGCAACAAACGATTCACAATGATCAGTCTGGTTTTATACAGGGAAGGCAAATGAAAAGTAATATAAGACAAATCATTAATATAATGGAATACTTGGGAAAGTATAACCAAGTCCCGGCAGTGCTTCTATTCTTAGATGCGGAGAAAGCATTCGACCAAGTCAATTGGCAATTTTTAATAAAAATACTACAAAAGATGCAATTCGGAGAGCATTTCATGCAATCTATCAAAGCAATATACCAGAAACAGACAGCACAAATTATGGTTAATGGAGGCTTAACAGAATCTTTTAAAATTGAAAAAGACAGGAACAAGACAGGGGTGTCCCTTGTCCCCATTATTGTTTATCTTAACCCTGGAATTGTTATTGAACAGAATACGTGGGTCTGACGAACTACAAGGACTTAAGATTAGGCACTACGAATATAGAGTGAGAGCATTTGCGGATGACTTGGTTGTAACTTTAACCCAGCCGGGGGAATCAGTTATAGGTCTAATGAATATAATTAACTAATATGGTCAAGTATCTGGGTTCAAAGTAAATCTAGGGAAGACAAAGATGATAGCTAAAAATATGACTACAAAAAAAAAAAGAATTAGAAAGAGTAACAGGATGTGAGATAGTAAAAAAGGTTAAATATTTAGGAATTTATATTACAACCTCAAATGGGAAATTATATAAGTACAATTATGAACCATTATGGCATAAAATACAGAGAGAAAAGAATAATTGGAAAAAACTACAATTGTCTTTGCTGGGAAGGATAGCAGCAGTCAAAATGAATGTTTTGCCTAAGTTTCTGTTCCTCTTTCAAATGATACCAATACTTTAAAAAGACCCTGGAATTGTTTACTTGGTAAAACAAATCAGGGACCAGGGTCAAATGCACATAAAAAGGTTGTATAATGTATTGATAGAAATAGACTCAGAAACAGAATTAGTTAAAGATTGTATGATAAAATGGGCATAAAATTTTGAAGAAACCAATAATGATGGAAACATGGGAAAATATTTGGGTAAGAAATGTAAAATTTACACAAGCTCAGAACTTGAGAGAGAATTTCTATAACATGTTTTATAGATGGCACTTAGATCCCAAAAAGTTAGCTTGTATATATCCAAATTTACAATCAAAATGTTGGTGATGTGACTGTGCTGACGCTACGTATTACCATATTTGGTGGGCTTGTAAAAAAGTTAAAGCATTTTGGATAAAAATATGGTGGGTTATTCAAAATATTTTGAAAAAGAGGATAAAGTTCACACCCCAGTTGTTTTTGTTAGGTATAGTTTCAGACTGTACTGTCATAGAGACTAACCTGATCTTGAACCTAATGAGGGCAGCAAGATTGTTGGTGGAGCAATACTGGAAGAAGGAAGAGTTGCCTACTATCCAAGAATGGACGTTAAAAGTAGCAAACTTAGCAGAGATGGCCAAAATTTCAGCGTATTTGAAGATCATTCGGATGAGAAGTACAAGCTGGACTGGAGAAGATGGATTGATTATATTTAAAAGAAATACCGGACTAAAAAATTTCAGTTAGCTTATGAATGAAGGAATAAGGAATGTTACAATTTATTCAAAGTTAGCTTAATAAAGGGGGAGTTAAAGCACAAGAATAGTAACATGTTAAAATTAGTTAGCTTATCTTAGCGTATGGTTGTTAAATGTTTATACCCTGTATTTTGCTCTGGGAGATCGGGGGGAGGGAGGGGGAAGAGGGGAGGGTAAGGGGGGTGATAATTGTAAAATTTATTAAACATTTTAATAAAAAGAAAAAAAAAGAAAAAAATGTTGGGCTCTATTGCGATAGTACATCGAGAACAACCCGGAAGAGAAATTTTAGACGGTGGGGTGAGGAGGGAGTAATCCTTACGCAGTGACGGCACCAGCTTGTAAGTGTCCACCATCACGGCTTGGTAAAGGTCCCGCTGCCAGTCGGCCAGGTGCACCCACTCAGTTGTCGTACACAACCACATCCTTAAAGGTCACCTACGGAAGAAGTGAGGGGCCGCAGGGCACTAAAATGTCCGTCTTAGAATGAGATTTGTGCATTGCACAAAGAGGGACCGCACCCCAGATTCCCACCCCCCCGGCTGTCGAGAACACTAACACCCTAGGATGGCACAACTGAGCGGCTGGATCGCTGTTATGATCAAACACACAATTCCAAATCTTGCCACCATACCGCATCTGCGGCACAGAATATATTTTTCCAGATAAGGTTTAGGTTTAGGTTTAGGTTTATTAAATTTATAGACCGCCCCCTCTCCCCATAGGGACTCGGGGCGGTGTACAGACCGTTCGTGTATAAAACAACAAAACATAACATAAAACACCAGACAAAACAACGCAACCATACAGTCTGTATATACAACCCAAACTAATTAAATAATTAAAAACAATTCTAAAACCAATTTAAAACCCCAAAATTTAAAATTTAAAAAGCCATCCAGGAAGGTCAGTAGTGGGTGTTACCTGTAAGTACAATTACAATTAGGCCAGGCCGGCTAGTCGAAACAGGTGGGACTTGAGTTTCTTGCGGAAGGAGCGGAGGTCCGAGGTGGTTCTAATATCGGGGGGGGGAGGTCGTTCCAGAGGGTTGGGCCCATCACAGAGAAGGCCCTATTCCTAGGCACTGCCCGCCCGCACTGCTTAGCGGAAGGAACCCGGAGGAGTCCCTCTCTGTGAGAGCGGATTGGTCGCAGGGATGTGTGGGGTAGAATGCGATCCCGCAGGTAACTAGGTCCCGAGCCATGGAGCGCTTTAAAGATGACAATCAGCACCTTGAAACGCACCCGAAAAGCCACAGGCAGCCAGTGCAGCTCGCACAGGAAAGGTGTTACATGGGAGTACCTAGTACTCCCCATAAAAACCCGCGTGGCTGCATTCTGAACCAGCTGGAGCCTTCGGGTGCATCTCAAGGGGAGCCCCATGTAGAGAGCATTGCAGTAATCAAGACGGGAAGTCGCCAGGGCATGAGTGACTGTGCGAAGGGCGTCCCGCTCTAGTAGGGGGCGCAATTGGCGCACCAGGCGAACCTGGTGGAACGCCCCCCTAGCCACGGCTGTCACATGATCATCTAGCGACAGCCGGGAATCTAGGAGGACGCCCAAATTGTGTGCCCTATCCATCGGGGGCAATTGTTTCCCCCCGATGGCCAGAGATGGAACACACTGGCTAAAGTGGGGCGCCGGTAGCCACAGCCACTCCGTCTTGGAAGGGTTGAGCTTGAGTCTGTTGTCACCCATCCAGACCCGCACGGCTTCCAGACACCGGGACATCACCTCGACGGCTTCGTTGGGGTGGTTTGGGGTAGAGATGTATAGCTGAGTGTCATCTGCATACAGATGGCACTCAACCCCGAATCCTCGAATGATCTCGCCCAGCGGTTTCATGTATGTGTTGAACAGGAGAGGTGAGAGGACCGACCCCTGTGGCACTCCACACGTGAGCGGCCTCAGGGTCGACCTCTGCTCCCCTGCCAACACACATTGCGTCCGACCGGAGAGGAAGGAGGAGAACCACCGCAAAACGGTGCCCCTCACCCCTATCCCCTCCAGTCGACGCAATAGGATACCATGGTCGATGGTATCGAAAGCTGCTGAGAGATTTAACAGGACTAGGATGGAGGAACAACCCCCATCCTTCTCCCTCCAGAGATCATCCACCAACACGACCAAAGCCGTCTCAGTGCTGTGGCCGGGTCGGAAACCGGACTGGCGCGGGTCTAGATAAGTAATTTCCTCCAGGTGTCGAGGGAACTGTTGCGCCACCATACTCTCAACAACTTTCGCTAAGAAGGGAAGGTTGGAGACAGGACGATAATTGGCTAACTCTACTGGGTCCAGGGAAGGCCTCTTAAGTAGGGGCCTCACCACCGCCTCTTTCAAGGCGGTTGGTAGGAACCCCTCCCTCAGCGAGGCGTTCACCAGCCCCAGGAGCCAGTCTCGTGTAGCCTCCCAGGCTGCCAGTACAAGCCAGGAGGGACACGGGTCCAATAAACATGTGGTGGCCCGCAGTCGCCCACGTAGCCTGTCCATATCCTTGGCGGCAACAGAGTCAAACTCCTCCCAGAGTGGTACCTCAAGACTCGCCTCCGGTGTCTCCCCAGGATCACTGAGGGAGACCCATTCACTCCGGATCTGAGCGATTTTGTCCTGCAGATATTCCCCAAATTCCTCTGCCCTACCCTGCAAAGGGGCTTCCCGCGGCCTCTGTGAAAGGAGGGAGCGGGTCACCCGAAACAGGGCGGCAGGGCAGTTTTCTGCGGACGCAATAAGGGTGGCGTAATATCGACACTTAGCCACCCTTAGTGCCACAAGGTAGGTCCGTAAATGGGCTCTTACCTGTGTTCGGTCAGATTCGGTGAGAGAGGATCTCCATCTGCTCTCTAGGCGTCTCTCTTTTTTTTTTTTCAGAAAATTTTATTGGTTTTTTAAAACATTTATAAGGAAATGGGTAGGTGGAATGGTATACAAATTTTGGCAGTTGCAAGTATGGCAGACGCCCCCTCCCTCCAAACTCATAAGATACATCTGTGTATAAAACATTAATACAAAATCGTATAAAATCAGCATATTAATTCTATAAAAAAATTTCAATCAACTTATCTATTATAATATATAGTCTAGATATAATTTCATTATTACTTTCGGTCTGTTTATAACAATGTGATTTTCTTATTCATTTTTGTGATCTGAGCTTTCTTAGTGTTGCCCCTTCTCCCCCCGCTGGCAGAGCTCCGGCCCCTCCCGTGTCCTGTGTGACCGTTGTAGAGTCTTCTGTTTTTTCTAGGTTCGTTTTATTTTTTTCCATAAAGGCCTGAGCCTCTATGGGTGTATTGATTCTAATTCTTGTCTCCTCCCAGAAAATCAGCATCCCTTCAGGCATCAACCATCTAAACCACACCCCTTTCTGGTATAATTTATTCGCCAATTGCGAATAATTTTTTCTTTTCTCCCTAATTTTTTTTGGGATCTGCTTCAAGATGGTTATCTCCCTGTCGTGGTATGTCAATGCTTGCCCCCTTTGTACACCCAGAATTATGTCTCTTGTGCTTTTCCTAAGAAATTTGATATGGACCTCCCTGGGTACATTGTGTGTTCTGGCATATGCTGAGTTCACTCTATAGACCAGGTCTATCTCCCATTCCATCTGTTGTTTATCTTTGTGTATATATTCAGTTAAAATATTAGTCATGATGTCCCTTATGTTTTCCCCCTCTGCTTCTATAACATTTTGAAATCTAAGATAAAAGGACATTCTCTCAAATTCTGTTTTAATTTGTTGTATATCAAGTTCTTTGTTACCCTTCTGCAAAGCTTCTACCCCCCCCCCCGCCTCCGCCACCCCACCCTCCACAAGGTCCAGTCTCTGTGAGTTCTTATAAATTTGGACTTGATTCTCTTTAATTTCTTCCTTCATTTCCTTTAATTGTTTCTTAATTTCTTCCTGGCCCTGTATGAGTTGCTGAAGCATTTGTTGCAAATCCATCTCTGTACTCTTAGGTTGCATCAGTTCTGTAATCTTTGACTGTGTGGCAGGACTGGATGTTGCAGATGTCGGTGCAGAGGTAGCAAAGCCAGGTTTTCCAGGTGGTGGTCTTTTTGGTGACATAGTTTATAAAGCAGAGAGATCAGTCAATGTGGAGACTGGACAGGTGAAGAGGTAGAGCAGGCAGATGAGTTCAGGAGGCAGAAGATCCAAACAGCTGGGAGTTTCTTTGGTCAGTCTAGCAATAGAGGAAAATTTTCTCTCCAGAGGGTTCAAGAAAAAGCAATCCACAAGAGATTCTTCTGGGTGACACGGAGACAAAGACCGGAAGCCTGAATTTTAAAGGTGGAGTCAGGTTTCACAGTTCATGAAGACAACGGAAGTGTGCCATCTTGCCCTGCCAGCTTTGGGCTCAGAGGCATAATAAAAATTTTAAAGTTCAGAAAGTTCTCAGTTCACCCATAAGTTCTGGAGCTAAATCCAATGAAAGTCACTTTTACAGGGGTGAGGCATCACTAGTTGGCTCTCCCCCCTCCTCCTTCCCCTGGGGGCGAAAGCAAAATCTTCTCAAGCCGCTTGTCCAAGGGGGGGGGAAATCCCCCTCCCTCTAGCCGCACCTTTAGCAAGAATCCGAAAGTTTAGCTTTTTAAAAGCGCTGAAAAGTCCATTATTTCAAAAGGAAGGGAATGAAGAAAGGAAGCCTCTCACCATACTGCCGCTGCTTCCTTCAGAAGTATGTTGTCCGCTCGGCATGGAGCGAGACGCATGCGCGCCCTCCAAAACTGCTCCCCGGTGCCTAGAGCGAAGCGGAGAAGCCCCCACCAGCCGCCGCCGATGCAGGGGCCCTCCGCGAGCCGCTCCCTCGGCAGGACGCCTCTTCGGGGCGTCCTGTGCCCCCCCAGAAGCGGGGGAAGCCCACCGGGAGAGCGGGAGCAGGCAAAGGCTTGCCTGTCGCCGTAGCCGCCGGAACCGGAAGCTCCCTCTCTAGGCGTCTCTTGTGGCGCTTCATCACCCTCAGCTCCTCGGTGAACCAAAGGGCCAAGGTGGTTCGCTGCCACCGGAGAGGTCGCAAGGGCGCCACCCGGTCCAAGGCCCCGGCCGCCGCACTGTTCCATGCGGCCACCAGGTCCTCCGTCCGGGAGCGAGTCAGGGCTACAGGAAGTGGCCCAAGCTCCGTCTGGAACCTGTCTGGTTCCATCAGTCACCTGGGGCGGAACCATCTAAGATCTTCTGGTTCCGCCTCCCCGCGATGGGGGGTAGCGTCAGGGAAGTCAAGTCGGAGAAGCGAGTGATCTGACCATGACAGGGGAGTAATAACCAGATCCCCTATTCCCAGATCACTCTTCCATCGACCAGAGATAAAAACAAGGTCCAGCATGTGGCCTCCCTCGTGTGTGGGGCCCTGAATTATTTGGGTCAGGTCCAAGGCTGTCATGGAAGCCATGAACTCCCGAGCTACCTCGGATGATTCACCCGTCGATGGCAGGTTGAAGTCCCCCATAACTAATAGTCTGGGGGTCTCAACTGCCACCTCCGCAATCACCTCGAGGAGCCCCATCTCACACCTAGAGTCTCACATCCGGATATCTGAGGTACGGTGAATTCTCTCGGTGCCAGGACTTCCCGTATAATGACCGCTTCCCCACCACCCCTACCCCGGGCACGAGGCTGATGGAATACACGGTATCCTGGTGGGCACATTTCCACGAGGGGCAAACCCCCCTCGTGGCCCAACCAGGTTTCCGTGATCCCTGCAAGGTCTGGCTCCCCCTCAGAAACCAGATCATGGATGAGGGGGGCCTTATTAACAACGGACCTTGCGTTACACAACATCAGCCTCATGCCCTGGCTCTGTAAACCCTGACCACCTAGAGTGCGGGGGTTGGTACAAACGACTGGGCGTATCCAGCGCCCGCGGTCTCCCAACCGACTGCAGAATCTTCTTCTGTCCTCGCATCCACCCCTTCCTGCGACCGTTGGGATATAGGAACCCTCTAAAGGAACGTCATACTGACTCCCCTCCCCCACTCCGCTCTCTTCCTCCTCAGTCCCACCTGTTCGCCTGGCTCTGCTCCTATTCCTGGTCTGGCTAAGCTCCCCCCCCCCGGATCCCCTTAAAACACTTAAAAGACATTTGCACAAAAAACCCCGGAGCCTCCTCTTCCTCCACCTCTCTGGATTGATGCATCCGTCATTAAGGTGAGCCCTCGAAAGGGCAGAGGGCCATATTTGCGAGAGGGGGGACTCCCGCAATAAAATCAGGTCTACCCTTGAGTAAAAATAAACCATAGTTCAGCAGGGCCTCAGATCGATTGAGGGTGCTACAGATGTTAAAATCACTTTAAAAGATGTTAAAATAGGTGCTGCTTACAGCACTGAGTCCAGGAAAAAGGAAAATGCAAAGAGATGCAGAAAACCAGGGCCTGGGTACCGATGATAAAAGCCAAAAGTCCTAGGTGGGGATGATGGATATGGCAGACCAGTCAATCAGTCTGTAGATGGTCAAAGCATAGGTGGGCAGTAGGAAAACAGTAGGGAGCAGGTGGTCGGTGGATGGTAAACCAGGGGTAGTAACAGGGGGCAGATGGTCAATGATAAGGAAAGGATCCAATGTTGTCTCTCCAAACCTTGTTGACTCTTCAAAATTTGGGGAAATGCATTATTATGATTATTACAGGTAGTGCTTGACTTACAATAGTTTATTTAGCGACCGTTCAAAGTTACAATGGTGCGGGGGGGGGGAAACAACATTCTGACAGTTTTTCACACTTAAGAAAGTTTTTAGTTTGGTTTACTTTATTGTCATGGCATCATGTGCAACGAAATTAAATGCGATCTTCAGTGTTCAATGAGAGTTCAGGTTGTGGCTGTTAAGGAATCTTGTGCAGTCATTAAGCACAACATCAGGGGGTGGCTGGTTTCCTCATTGACTTGACTTATTGGAAGATGGCAGTGAAGATCGCAAGTGGGGATGACGTGACTGTGGGAAGCTGTGACCCTTGTAACGGTGTACCTGTTGCCAAGTGCTCCAATCGCGATCCTGTGACTGTGGTGACACTACGACAGCCATAACTTCAAGGACGGGCCCTAAGTCTTCTTGTGGAGCACTGCTATAACTTCGAATGGTTGCTGAACAAGAAGTCACTAAGTGAGGATGACCTCTATAGTAAGGTGACCAACTTTTTTACAATGAAAAGGAGGACAAAACACGTTCTATTGTCCAAAATGCTAAGGTGACCAACTTTTTTTACAATGAAAAGGAGGACAAATAAATTGGAAAAAATATATCGTAAATAAAAGAAATATTTTATTCATTGCAATAATACACTAAAATATGATATATGCATAATAAAAACATTTGCAACATTTTATATTGTAATTATGCTTACATGCCTGTTAATTATTATTTAAATGAGTACTTTTCCATTGAATTAATATTTTTTGTCAATGTATCATCTTCTAACAATATATTGGAAATATCTGAACAAGAAATATCCTTCATATTGAATTTTACAGCAAATGCTGCAGCTAGAGTATCAACATGCAATCTCGATTTCTCACTTGTCAAAAAATCATTGGCAATTGAAAAAAAACTCTTTCAACTGCTGCATTAGTTCCAGGGCAGCACAACGTAAATTGAACAAGTATAAATAAATGTTCACATGGAATATGTTCATTTTTGAAATGGCTGAAAATATCCACCCATCTTTTATCAATTTCAACCTGTTGATTTTCCCATTGTATTAATTTTTCAGAATTTAAATATACATTCAGTCTTCTAATTTCTTCAAAGAGACAATTGTCGTCTATTTTAATGTCTAGCATTTCTTTAGATAAAAATTCAACACAAGATTCAATATCTGTTCAATATACTTGCGATGAAGTAAAAAAAAAACACCATTAAAAACTGTTTAATAAAATACGTCACATAACGCGCAATAGATTAGCCTTCAAATATCAAAAAGGAGGACATGTAGGAGGACACTTTTCGAGGGAGGACAGAACTTACAAAAGAAGGACTGTCCTCCCTAAAGGAGGACGGTTGGTCACCTTACTCTATAGTCAAAAGCCCTTTCCTGTCTTTCATGGTTGACAAAGCATAAGGCTACCCCTGACGACAACAATCGGACCAACCCCTTGGTGGGCTCCATAGTGCCCTGGGGTCTCTGGCCTGCTGGCAAAACCATCTCTTCGTGCTTTTCGAAAGAATGTTTACCAACAGTGGTAAAAAGGGGCAAAACACACTTCGTTGCCTCGCTTAGCAACAGAAACGTCAGCCTAAATTACGGTCATAAGTCAAAGACTATTTGTATAGATCAGTGTTTTTCTGCCTTGGCAATTTTACGATGTCTGGACTTCAACTCCCAGAATTCCACAGTCAAAATGGCCGGTCAGGCAATTCTGGGAATTGAAGTCAGATATCTTTTATGTTCCCAAGGTTACAAAAGGTGTCTCCATCCAATGAAACTCTTCCATTTCTCCATCTCAGGTAGTCCTCGAGTTACAACCACAATTTGAAACCAAAATTCCCACTGCTAAGTATGGCGGCTGTTAAGTGAGTCAGGCCTGATTTGTCCCCCTTTTTTCCTTTGGTTGTTAAACAAATCACAACAGCTGTTAAGTGAATCATATGGTCATTAAACAAATCTTCCTCCCCCCATTCATTGTGCTTGTCGGAAGCCAGCTTGTGAGGTCGTAAGTGACGATCAGGGGACGATCATGGGATGCTGCAAATGGCAATACAACTCCTCGAGTTACGACCACAATTGAGTCCCTAATTTACCTTGCAAAATGTGATCCATTTTATGACTTACTTTTATTTACACTGTTGTTAAATGAATCATTGCATTTGTTAAGTGAGTCAGATGGTCGCTAAATTAATCCAGCTTCCCCGTTGACGTTGCTGGACAGAAGATTGCAAGGAGAGGTTCATGTGACCACTGGACACCTCGACCGTCATAAGTATGAATCAGTCGACACACTTCTGAATTTGAATCACATGACCATGAAGATGTGGAGTGGCCTAAGTGTGGAAAACAGCCAAAATTAACTTTGTCCAGCATCATTGGAACTTTGGCCATTAAATGAACTGCCATAAGTATGAATCAGTTGACAAGTATCTGATTTTTGATCACATGATCACCTGTGAAAGTGTGAAAAACGGTTCCCTTGTTTTTAGTGCTGTCGGAACTTTGAACGGTCACTAAATAAACTGTCCTAAGTCGAGGACTAGATGTACACGCTGGTTGCCAAGCACCCAAGTTGTGATCCCATGACCACAGGGAATGCTGGGACGGCCATAAGTTCCTGGATTGGTTCCCCGTCCCTTTTTTCAGTGCCTAGAAACCTCAAATGGTCACTAAACGAACCCCCATGAGGACTGCCCCTGCTATCCAAATAGTCCTCGCCTTACAACAGTCCGCTTAGTGACGATGTCACTTCGTTACAATGGCACAGAAAAAAGCAACTTACGACAATTTTTCACACGACCACTGCGGTCACGTGATTTAGTGTCCCGGGGTCATGTGATCCCCTTTTTACGACATTCTGAGGTGTCAACAGGGAAGCCGGATTCACTTAACGACCAGATGACTAATGTTAACAACTGCAGCCATTCAGTTCCCAAATGGGAGACGGAAAAAGCTGTGAAATGGGTGACACTCCCTTAACAAAGGTCTCGTTTAACGACGCAACGTTGGGGTGCCATTGCGGTCAGACGTCAAGGACAAAAGTAAGCTAAAGCCCAATGGGAGCTAATCCACGCCTTCCATGGAAGCCAGTGCAAATCCCTTCCACCCCTCCCCCAAACAAAAAGATTTGGGGAGGGGGCTGCCCTGCCCCCCCCAACCCCATCTCTCTTGCATGCATCCTCACAGAGGGCTTTTCCCATGCTCAGAGACCCCCCTTCCATTTCTCGGGAGAGAGTGGTGAGTTCGAATCCCTCCCACTTGAAAAGGGGAGAGCCGTTTCTCCCTCTAAACTGGAAGAAACCTTGAAATGAAAGGCAGCAGTGAATTGAAGCCCCCCCCCCTCTCACCCAAAATCTGCTAGTGTCCAGAGGGTCAGCTTTTTGCTCCCAGGCTTTGCTCCCAGACTGACATCACCCTCCTTTTCGAGGAAGCAGAGAGTCCTGGGAAATGTAGTTCGAAGAGAGTGGGCTTCTGCCACTCAAATTCCAGAGAGATGTAGTCCTCCCCTCTTAAAGCATAGCTGGATGGGGGATTCTGGGAGTGGAAGTCCTCCCCTCTTAAAGCATAGCTGGATGGGGGATTCTGGGAGTGGAAGTCCTCCCCTCTTAAAGCATAGCTGGATGGGGGATTCTGGGAGTGGAAGTCCTCCCCTCTTAAAGCATAGCTGGCTGGGGGATTCTGGGAGTGGGAGTCCTCCCCTCTTAAAGCATAGCTGGATGGGGGATTCTGGGAGTGGGAGTCCTCCCCTCTTAAAGCATAGCTGGATGGGGGATTCTGGGAGTGGGAGTCCTCCCCTCTTAAAGCATAGCTGGATGGGGGATTCTGGGAGTGGGAGTCCTCCCCTCTTAAAGCATAGCTGGATGGGGGATTCTGGGAGTGGAAGTCCTCCCCTCTTAAATCATAGCTGGATGGGGGATTCTGGGAGTGGAAGTCCTTCCCTCTTAAAACATAGCTGGATGGGGGATTCTGGGAGTGGAAGTCCTCCCCTCTTAAAGCATAGCTGGATGTGGGATTCTGGATGTTGGAGTCCTCCCCTCTGAAAGCATAGCCAGCTGGGGGATTCTGGGAGTCAAACCCTGCATGCCGGCTGGGAGACTCTTGGCAATTGACTTATACTTATGACAGTTGCAGCATCTTGTTGGTCTGTCTGTCAACAGGGAAGCCAAATTCACTTCAGGACCGTGTGCCTCCTTAACCAACATTGAAATTCACGTAATGACTGTGGCAAGGAACATTGTAAAAAGGGGGAAAAACTCTCTTCCTTCCTGTCTCGCTTAACAACAGCAAGTTTGGGATCCATGATGTTTGTTAAGTTGAGGACCATCTGTAATAGTGGTGGTGTGAATGTAATAAAGTAATTTGTTTTGCTGGTAAAACATGTAAAATCTCGCCTTCCACCTGTCTCGCTAAACAACAGCAATTTTGGCCTTGATTGTAGCCATTGTCAAGAACCGCCTATAACAACAGCCGAGTGAATGTAATCAATAAATTTCTTTTGCTGGCACAAATCTAATTTCATAATAAATGTTTATTTCTTTCGCCAATCTATTTTGAGAATCTCCTAATGCAAATTTCCCTGAAATTCAAACTGACTGGTTGGAAAACCTCCTCATTTTATGTCCTGTGTCCATCTGTCACAGCATCCCTCAGTCCAGATTGCAGTGGACTGTGCAGGTGAAGTCTACCTTACATTTTCAAACTTGAAAGTTGAAACATGAAATTCTCTTCATTTTCATAGCTTTCCCCCCCTGAATTGTGGCTGAAAAAAAGGAAGACAGCCGAGGAGGCAACATTCACAGGTCACCTTGGCCTACACAACATGACAACCAGCAGCCTTTGCGTGTGTGTGTATGCGTGTGTGTTTTCAGTGCTATCTTGACTTTTTTGCCCTAATTCGACCCCTGGCATGAATCTCCTACCTTTATTAAAAAATTATATTCCAAAATAATGTATCTTCCAGGGCGAGGCAGTTCTCAACTTACAACCATTCGTTTAGTAACAGTTACAGCGTCCCTGAAAAACCTTATTCATACATGATCAACATTCAGATACTCGC
Source organism: Natrix helvetica (assembly GCF_964273705.1). Lineage (NCBI taxonomy): Eukaryota > Metazoa > Chordata > Lepidosauria > Squamata > Natricidae > Natrix > Natrix helvetica. The sequence continues at coordinate 141,095,152 of NC_138554.1, read as the reverse complement.
CAGTCGATTCGTACTTATGACAGTCGTAACGTGGCGGGGTTCAGGGGTTCCCATTTGCAACCAGCAAAGTCCACCGATTCGCTTAACAACAGCGTGACTAACTGGATAATTGCAGATTTACTTAACAACGGTGGCCGGAAGGTTCGTCAAATGAGGCAAAAGTCACTTCAGAAACATTTTGCTGAATAATGGAAATTGGGGCCCGAATTGCGGTGGTTAAATCAAGGCCTGCCTGGATTAGCGGCGCTGTTTGTTTCTCCCTTTTCTCAAAGCGAGAAGAAGTGACAATGTTTAGAAATTCTTAATGGATGATTCAACTCCAATTTGAAATATATACGGTAGTCGTCCTCGGCTTAACAACCATTTTTTAATGACGCAAAATTAGAACAGCCTAAGTGACTCACAAACAGTACCTACCCATGACCATCGCACTGACCTCAAAGATCACAATTTACACACTGGGCAACAAGCTGGTATTCACGTGGTGATGTTTTGTGAGGATTTTTGGCATTTTAGGTGATGTTTTGTGTAGTTTTTGGCATTTATGTTGTGACATTTTGTGTAGATAATTGGCAGAAAAATGTCCCTTGGAAAAGCGGGATTCATTTAACAACTGCACTGATTTGGTTAATGATGATCGGCTTAATGACTGCGGCAATTTCCTTAACGTCCACAATAAAATGGTAGTTAAAATGGTGGTAAAACCGGGTTGAATTTGAACTTAAGTTGGAAATTTTGTCTCAATTGTGGTCATAAATCGTGATTGTAAGTTGTAGAACAAGGACTACCTGTACCAGCTGTTTCTCAAGGAAACTCCTAAAATCTCAGGGCATTTTACATCTTCTCCACCCCATCCATTTGGGGAAAAAGAAAGATGAGTTTCTTGTTAGAAAAGACAAAAAAAAAAAAAACATACACACGACACAAACACACCCAACACAAGAGCCATAAAATGGTGATTTTTATCCCCATTTATTAGCTTTAATCTAGGTTGTAAAAAGGTCGCAGGACAAGTAACAACCAATGGCCTATGCGAGCATCGAAGTCACAGGTACGTTTCGAGGATATTCCCAGCAGCCCTTGGGGCACTCAAGGAAGTCCCAGTGGAACTTCCTCGCTCTCCCGAAAAAGTTGCTGATTCACGTCCGAAATTTGGCGAGTGCCCCATTTCAGGAGAGGAGCAGTGTCACGATGGCCTGCGTCTCACAATCTACCCCTTCCCCACCCCGTGTGGGCAAAGCTGCCTCCATCTTTCTTTCACGGAAATCATGGTTAAGCACCCAAACCGGGATGTTGGCGTGTATGAGAGCGAATGGGACGGCTTGTTCCGGACGAGAGAACGAGGCTGCTTCTGTAGACAAGGGGTGTCAAACTCAAGGCCCGCAGGGTGCATAGATGCAGCCTGCACCGCTGCTCCGGAAACAGTGAAGGATCGGCCCACACTACGCCTCTGCGTGACCCTACTGTGTTTTTGGCTGCGGCAGCCTCCTGCAACCCTCTGTCAGTGAAAACGGAGCCCGGGCAGGCCACGCGCCTTCCCCAGCTTCATTTTGGCTGGCTGCAGAGCTGCAGGAGACCATCCCATCAGAAAACAAGAGTCTGTGATGTGGAGCTGGCCACCCCCACTCCCAAAGTCAAACACAACCCTTTTGCGCCCCTCAACAAAATCGAGTTTGACATCCCTGCTGTAGACCGATGAGAGGTTAAGTTTGACCTCTTGTCAGTTGTTCATTCTGCAATGAAACTAGTTGTCCCATTTGCTCCCGTAGATGCCACCATCCTGGCTCGACCGGAGAACCCCCCCCCCCCGTCTCTTATTAAGGGGGTCCTCACAAGAAGACATTGAGGTAGTCCTTTAATTGTCCGCTGCTGCCTTCAATCCACAACCATGTTTCTGATGTCATGCATCTACAACACAGAGCACAGAGTGCTATTCCCATGCGGCGAGATACAGGAGCCGTTCACCCTGGGTCATATTCCTGGCAGACTCGCCAAGTGGAATCTGACAGCAGGCATGCAAGAGGATAGGCTAACAAGAATGTTAGGTAGCCTCTCACCCCTATTTTTTGGGGGAGGGGGCTTCTAGGCCACTGAACTGGTCCTACACAACGAGAAACATAACAAGTTCCAGGAACCTAGTTATGACTCCATGTGCGGCGATGCCTCTGAGTTTCCCCTGCTCGGATAATCCTAGTAAGAACGGGGTCTCCCCGCCTGGACAAGCAGTGATTCGGGGAGCATAGGACGAAGCATCCCCTGAACCAAACTAGAGCACGAAAGTCTTCCAAACGCAGCTTAACCCTATCCAGTGTTCTTGAATCCTGACGTTTGGTTCGTCTCACGTCGTCATCCCAAGCGCCAGGAATGGACCGCCAGCCAGCCCCATTCTCAACGGAGTGGACAAAATCCGTCCTTGTGCGTGAACCCCGTATGGTCAGGACACGCGCAAGCCCAGGAGGTGAGCCAAGACCATCCGACCCACACTGTCTTCAGGCGTGCGACCATCATGCTTCGCCTACAGCTTGGAGGAAGATACGGGATGCTGTCTCTCCCACCGTGGCGGGGCGACGCCAACCACAGTTGGGCCGGCTCTGGGAAGCGAGAGGTGTCACAAGGGATAAATAGAACTTTATTTAAATAAACATATCTCAACATCTTTGTACAAATTACAAGTCCTCGGGGCCATATCCTAGGCGCCGAAGTTGGCGGAAGGGCCTTTCAGGAGGTCCACCAGGATATCCAAGAGCTGGCTGTGTTGTTGGTGGAGGTCGCTGGGAATGGCCGCCATCTCGTAACAGAGACAGGTTTCTACCATCCGGGAGAGGGCCACCCGGAAGTCGCGGAGCAGCCGTATGGTGTACGAATCGCCTTCCAGCACCAGCAGGTCGCTGTCCACCAGGGAGATGGTGGCACGCCAGCCATCATCTTGGGGAAAATGAACAAAGAGAGGTGAAGAGGGGGTACACTTAAGGGTGATAATACTTCATATATTAATTTATGTGTTTTTTAAAAATCCAATCATATGCGATGCTATATATCATGTCGATTTAAAACAAATCAATTAGTAGCCATTTGAATTTACGACAACTCTGAAAAAGTTTACAACCATTGAAGCATTCTTACGGGCATGTGATCAAAATTCCAATGCCTGGCAACAGACTCGTATTTATGACGGTTGCAGTGTCCCAGGACTACATGATCTCTTTTTGTGACTGTCTAACACAGGGATGTCAAACTTGTGTCGTCACGGCATCATCACATGATGTATTGCAACTTTCCCCCCCTTCGCTAAACTGGGTGTGGGTGTGGCCAGCCCATGACGTATCTGGCCCACGACTTTGGACACCCCTGTTCTAACAAGCATGGTCTACACAGCAGCCAGATTTACTTAATGACGCTGTTACTAACTTAACACTGCGGTTCATTTAACCACTGTGTCAAGGAAAGTCGTAAAAACGGGGCAAAAGTCTCTTAACATCTCACTTAGTAATGAAAATATGGGGCTCAATTATGGTCGTATGTTGAGGAATAACTCTGTAAGGGGGGATTCGCTTTGCATTCGGAAGACTTCAGAATGTTGGTCAATGGGGAAGCCAGATGTACTTAAGAACTGTATTACTAATGTAACAAGTGCAGTGATTCACTTAACAACCGTGGTGAGAAAGGTCATAAAATGGGGCAAAACTCACTTAAGAAAAGCTCTCACACAACAGCTGTGGGCTTCCGGAAAGCCCTAACTGAGCCTAACAAAAGGTGCAGATAGTCCTTGACTTAGAACTACAAGGGAGCCCATTTCCATTGCTAAGCAAGATAGTGAATTTTGACCTTTCTTGCAACAGTTATTAAGCAAATCTCTGCCCTTAAGCTAGTCACATGGTTGTTAAATGAATCAGGCTTCCCTGTTGACTCTGTTTGTCAGAATAACCCTTGGATGGTGCAAATGTCATAAATATGAGTCCGTTGCCAAGTGTCCAAATTTGACCACATGATCACGGGGATGCATTAATGGCTGTAATTGTGAAATATGGTCGCAAGTCACTTTTTTAGCGCCGTTGTAACTTTGGTCACTAAACGAATCGTTAAGTCGAGGGCTACCTCTAGGTGGGAAAGACAGAGGAAGCTCAGCGAGAGGGAGAGATGAAACGATTAGTTAGAGTGGGCTGGACAACAAAACCGAGGCTGCCGGGGGGTGGGGGTGGTGGAGAGACTCAGAGGTGTTTTTGTGTGTGTGTGTGTGTGTGTGTGTGTGTGTGTGTGAGTGAGAGAGAGAGAGAGAGAGAGAGAGACCACCTTCTGGTCCATGTGACAGCAAGGAAACTGAGCCAAGGGATAAGGGTCCAATTCCTCACCCCGCACATAGACGTCTGTATCGGTCATCAGCAGCACGGCGAGCGGATGCACCTGCGATGAGTCACGCACGAAGACACCTCCATTAGATTTGACCGCCATGAAGTAGGTCAGCCAACGGCTATACAACTTGGAGGACTCCCTGAGGGGGACAAGGAGAGGAGTATTTCACCACTGGCTTGCGCTCATCCGTCCAACCGTTTGGCGTCCCAGGAGGGACCAACTCGCCTACCTGTTGATCGTCGATTTATGTAACAGGACGGTCCCCGCCTTGGTCCGGTACGTGTAGCTGTTCGGTTTGAACTTGCCCTGTCTGGTCACCTTCCCTTGCCGGACCTGGAAGAAAAAGGAAATTTCTTAGGGGCTTTTCCAAGTCATCAGAAGGGCCTCCCAGATAGTCCCATGATGGCGAACCTGTGGCACACAAGGGCACGGAAGGTGTTGGCCTTTATTTTCAGCTGTTTTTCCCCCTCCTGAGGCTTCCTGAAGGAGGGCCTGTAGGGGAGGTGGGGGGGGGAGAGGCCATTTTCGCCCTCCAAAGCCTCTGGATCCTGGGGAGAGGGAGGGGGGCGGGCGAAAAACAGGTCCGTTTGGAGTGTGACATGCATGGGTGTTGGCATGCCCGCGCATGACCCCCTTGCGCCCCCCCCCGCTTTTGGCATGCGACAGCAAAAAGGTTATCCATCACTGCGGTAACCCATGTTCTGCAGGAACCTCGAGGGAAAAGAGGAAGACTCCCCGTTTCTCAAGAACAACCAAGGCCCCCGTTAGCCAAAGCCACTGACCCCCTGGGGTGGACTCTGGAGTAGAGCTAGAGATGAGATTCCACAGGGACCATCCGCAGACAAGACCCCACTCATGAGGCAAGCCTCTCGGACAGAAAAATAAGAGCAAACCCCCACATCCCTCTGGCACTGATGTTGTAGCCGACATGGGTTATGAAATGTCTGCAAGAAAACCCACAAGCTCAGAGCTCAGACCATGGACCCCACTGTCTGTTCCTCCACCTCCACCAACAACCTCTTTCCCTTCTAGGACTGATGATGTTCCCTAGTTGGGTCATGAAAAATCTGCAAGCAAACCACCAAGATCAGAATGTACCAAGGACTCCAGAATCCTCCTCTTTGTACACTCCATAAACCCCCTTCCCCCTAGCACTGATGGTATCACCCCATTGCGTTACAAAACGACAACAACAAAACTATCCAGCTGAGAAAACCCCAAGGAAAAGCAACTATATAGAGCAGGGGTGTCCAAACTTGGCAACTTTAAGACTTGTGGACTTCAACTCTCAGAATTCCCCAGCCAGCTCTGCTGGCTGGAGAATTCTGGGAGTTGAAGCCCACAAGTCTTAAAGTTGCCAAGTTTGGACACCCCTGATATAGAGAGACCCCCCCCCCACCTCCCTTCTAACACTGATGATGTTCCCTAGTTGGGTCATGATAGGTCTAACAGCAAATCCAGCAAGCTCAGAGAGCACCAAGGACCCCACAGGGCTTATCTTCTTCTTCTTCCTCCTCCTCTTCCTTCCTCCCTTCTAACACTGATGACGTTCCCTAGTTGGGTTGTGAAACGTCTTGTGGGGGGAGAAAAATATCCACTGGAAAGTTGCAGGTAATGAGGCCTAGGAGTGAGCTTGCAGGCCTCACTGAACCAAAGTTTTAAACTAACATAATTGCAAAACGTACCAGACTAATATTTCAAATGTGCTGAATTGTGTGTGGCTTTTGTGCTGCTTTATCTGCAAAGTTTGTACTTGTATGAGAGATATTTAGAGCAGGAAGAATGAGATGTTGGGAAAGGAGGAACTGAAGGAAACAAGAGTCTGAGAACTCCAAATGTACACGGGTGTTTGCAGAGTGACGGTCAGTAAGAAAGAACAAGAAAGTGAAACTATGGAAAAAAATAAGGTATAAGTAATTGTTCATGAAACAATAGACCTCTGATCTTAAAAGTAAGACTCATATTGTGCTTGTGGTTTCCCGTTGTTTGTTATAGGGATATTTTTACGACAGTCTGTAAGAAAGCCACCCAGTTCAGAGAGCATAGAAAACCCCAGAAAGGTCTCTGTCTCTGTCTCTCTCACCTGGATGAGGTTGGGGTACAGGCCGGCCATCAGGACTCCCTTCACCAGTTCCTCCTCCTCGCTGTGCTGGTTGCAGACGGACGAGGGCAAGAGGCAATCCGAGGGAGTCGGCACTAGGTAGGCCTCGTAGAGGTTCTCGGAAAACTGCTTCACCAGGCCTGGGGGGGAGGGAGGGGGGGGTGGAGAGGAGAAAACCACAGAGGAGTAAAGACCCGGAGGAAGGGAAACATCCATCCAGCAAGGGAGTCTCCAAACTCGGCAACATTAAAAGACTGAAGGACTTCAACTCCCAGAATGCCCCAGAGGGCAGATCGTAAATCCATGCCAGTGGCCAAACGAGGGTCGCCCTTGACTTAACACCATTACCACCCTTCCCCATAATTCCTCCCCCTCTCCCTCCTTTCTTTTTGTATCCTTCTTTCCTTTCTTCCTAACTCCCCATCTCCTTCCTTCCTTTCACCCATCTACTCTTTCCCCATCCATCTCCTCCCTCCTTCACCGTCCCTCCTTTCCTATCTCTCCTTTTCCTTTCTTCCTAACTCCCCATCTTCTTCCTTCGCTCCCTTCCCTTTTTCCCTCCCTTCCTTCTCTTTACTTTTTTCCTCCCTTCCTTCCTCCCTTCCATCCATCCATCTTTCCTTCCTTCCTTCCCGAAAGGTGAGCCGAGGGAGTGCTTAGAAAGCAAATATTACAGCTCCACCCTGCAGTAGCTGAAGGTGGACTCAAGCCTTGTGTCCTTCCATGGTCGCAAAACAAGGACCCAGATGGTTGGGGGTGGGGTGGGGTGGAGGGAGAAGAGGTGACATGCTGATTCTCTAAAACTCTTAGAAAGGGCTGAAAAAGCATCTGAGGTATATAAATATTAGGGCCGTTGCCAGCACTAAAAACAAGAAAAGAGAATAAGGGACAGAGGTCAATCGCGTCGCTCGAAAAAGTCAGCCACTCACCATTGATGAAGCGCAAACTGGGGGCGTAGAGTGAGTAATCCTGCAGATAGTCGTCACGAGCGCGGCTGTCTCGGCGACGCAGGATGTCCTCCCAGCCCGCCACGGCCCGCACAAAGGCCAAGTGATCGCTGCCGCTCTCTCGACTCAGCACGGCCTTGGCCTAAGGAACAACCATTGCAAAGAACGAGAGGATCACGGAGTCAGAGGGGGCTTTCGGGGTCATCTAGTCCAGCCCCCTGCTCAAGCAGGAGACCCTTCCAGAACAACAGAGTGGGAAGGGACCCGAGAGGTCATCCAGCCCAACCCCTTGCTCTAGGAGAAAGCCCCGCCCCACCCCGGGGCTCCCTCACCTTGTCCACCTCCGTTCGGTTCTGCATGCTGCTGCTAAAGGGGTCGCGGGTCAGGCAGGAGACGATGAGGAGGAGGGGCTGGATGCAGCGGTAAATGGAGGCCAGCACGATGGCCTTGGCCAGCCGGGGGTCAGTGGAGATCTGGGCCAGGCGCTTGCCCAGCGTGGTCAAGGCCTCTCGGGGGTCCAGCACTCCTGGGAAGGGAAGTGGGGGGTGAGCAGACCGAGAGGTGGAAAGGGGAACCGGCAAAGCTGCTTCTTTTCTCCCCCCCGGACAACTCACCTATCTCTTGCAGGAGGATGACGGCCTCGTCCACAGCTTTGATGTCGGGGCTGTCCAGGGCTTTGGAGAGGAACTCGACAGCCTGCAGGGGAGAAAGCAAACACAATTCAACCGAAATGAGAACGGAGAGGGAAGGGACCCTGGAGGTCCTCTAGTCTGACCCGCTGTCCGTACAGGAGACCGTAGAGCCTTCTGGACAAGTGGCCGTCCAGTCTCTTCTTAAGAGGCTCCAATGATGGGAGACGCCATAGCTGGATGTTATTCCAGGATTGGATAAGGGTCTTCCAGGCTTGAGCAGGGTGGGGGTTAGACTAGATGACCTCCAAGATTCTTTGTAACTGTGATTCTGTAAGGGTCTCCTGCCTGACCAGGGGGTTAGACTAGATGACTTCCAAAGTCTCTTCCAACTATCTTATTCTCTAATTCTCTAAGGGTCTCCTGCTTGAGGAGTTTGGACTAGATGACCTCTGAGGTCCCCTCCTTTTATCATTCTATGAGGGTCTACTGCTCGAGCAAGGGGTTGGACTAGTAGACCTCCAAGGTCCCTTCCAACTGTTGTTATTTAAGGGTCTCTGGCTTGAGCAGGGGGTCAGATTAGATGACCTCCAAGGTGCCCTCCAGCTCTGTCATTCTATGATTCCGTAATTGCTCTCCTGCTGGAGCAGGGCAATGAACTAGATGACCTCTGAGGTCCACTACAACTGTGTGATTGTATCATCTCCTAAGAGTCAGCTGGGTGAGCAGGGGGGTCAGACTACATGACCTCCAAGGTACCCTCCGACTCTTGATTCTGTCATTCTGTAAAGATCTCCTGCTTGAGCAAGGGGTTGGATTAGATGACCTCTAGGATACATTCCAACTGTGTGATTCTGTAAGGGGTCTCCTGCTGAGCAGGGGGTCGGACTAGATGACCTCCAAGGTCTCTTCCAACTCTGTAATTCTGTAAGGGTGTCCTGTTTGGGCAAGGGGGCTTGGTCACTAGCAGGGTACCTCTGTCCTTAATCGAGTCTAAAACATCAGAAAGCCTCCTCTGGGAACTCTCTCCTCTGCCCTTCACACATTCAAAGATCTCGGCTCATTCGTGACCATGACCGGAAACAGGGAAACGACAGACAAGGATTGGGCCGAATCTAACCGTCTTCTCTGGCTGGTGGATCTTGGTTTGTACCACCAGGTTCTCCAGAGGCGTGCGCAGAATTTCCGGCACTTGGTAGGTGGGCATGCGGTCCAGGCGGCTGCGAGGGAAGAGGTGGTAGGCGAACCCGGATTGGCAGCGACCGGCCCGCCCTCGTCGCTGGATGACGTTCGATTTCGACACCCAGACGGTCTCCAAGCATGAAACCTGGGAAGTGGGGAAGACGGAGGGAAACTCGTCGCGGGGAGAAAAACAAACGGGAACGAAGGAGAAACTTCCTGACGGTGAGGACAAACCAGTGGAACTGCTGGACACAAGAAGTGGGTGCTCCAACACTGGTTTTTTTTTAAGAAGGAATCCTAACCCTAACCTTAAACCTAACCCTAGCAATGGACCTAGCCCTAATCCTACCCTAACCCTAATCCGTAGCCCTAACTCTAAACCTAACTCTAAACCTAACCTTGATCCCGGGGAACCCTGCAAGGACCGCACACGGGTGTGTCTGCCAGCGCCTACCAATTTAATCACGGAGAAGGGGGGAGGATAGCCCACCCTCTTCTCGAGGAAGAGCCCCCCCCCCACAGTTCACAGAGCCAACCTTGGTCTTCAGATCGTAGCGCTCCTCCTTGTGGGTCCCGCTGTCGACCACGTGCACGATGTCGTTGATGGTGATGGAGGTCTCGGCAATGTTGGTGGCCAGGACGATTTTTCGCACGCCGGGGGGAGGCCGGGGGAAGATGCTCTGCTGGTCCATCATTGGGATATTGGAATGAACTAAAAAAAGAGGGGGGGGAGGAGGAGGAAGATGAATACAACCGTCTGTCTCGGGCTCCCGTTGACCCGGACGGACCATGTCTTTGATAGTAATAGCACACGGCAGATACGGCCGAAACATTTGCGTTGGCCTCGGTTCCAGCTTCCCCCCCACCGGAGAGCAACGGAGGGCGGGACTAGCCTCTTTTTCACCTGGTAAGATAAGATAGCGGCTGTTGTGAGACCCCAGGATTTCCAAAAGACGCTGCTGGACCCCTTTAATCTCCTGCCAGCCCGGAAGGAAGCAGAGGATGCCACCTGTGAAGAGAGGACACGGAACTTCCAGTTTCATGAAAAGAAGAATTAGGGAGTAACTTGATAGCAATCTTCCCATATTTGACGGGCTGCCCCAAAGAAGAGGGGGTTTCCACCTGTTCCCCAAAGCATCCGAAGGCAGGAGACGAAGCAAGGAGAGAAGTCGCCTAGAACTAAGGAGACATTTCCTAACCGCGAGACAAAATTAACCAGTGGAACTCCTTGCCACCAGGAGGTCTGAAAGGAAACCACCAAGCTCAGAGGGCACCAACGATCTCACTGTCATTTGTCGTCCTCCACCTCCACCACTTCTACACAATCCCCCCTCCCTTATAGCCCTGATGACGTTCCCTAGTTGGGTCACGAAATGTCTGCAAGAAAACCACCCAGGTCAGAGAGCACCCAGGACCCCCCACAGTCCTTCCTTCTCTTCCTCTTCTACACAAATCCCACCCCCTTCTGTCCCTGATGACCTTACATAGTCAGGTCGTGAAACATCTGCCAGAAAACAACCAAGCTGAGAGAGCACGAGGATCCCTCACCTAAATCCCTAACTACAAATATTCTCCTTTATTGCTATTATTGTCATTATTACTATTTTTGTTATTATTATTCATATATACTTTATTCATTAAGCATGAATTACCATCTCTTTCATTCATTAAAGATTAAATTCAGCTAGCTGAACATTTAAAAATGTATCACAAATACCACTGACTGGCGCTGGTGGTTGATACGGGTGGCTGCCCCCTTCTCTGGAGACCCCCCCCACCATGTTTGAGCGACAGGGGAAGGGGAGCGGGCCACCCACCTGGTTCTCCGTGGGCATCGATCTGAAGGATGAGATCGGCGATCAGCTCAAGGTCCACGATGCACTCATCATCCGATTGCTGGGGGTGGGGGGTGGGAGAGAGATGGGACAGGCAGTCCTCGACTTACAACCAAAATGGAATCCAATATTTATGTCGCTAAGCTAGACGTGGATAGCTATATATATGTGTGTGCTTACAACTATCCATCCATCTATACGTGTCTTTATTTGTATCTCTCTATCCTCGTCTATTCATTATCTACCCTTCCTACATATTTTTTATCTCTATTCCTATTTACTCATTATCTACCCACCCATCCAACCAATCTATTTATGTCTTCCATATCTCTCTTTCTGACCCTATCTATTTATCCATTATCTATCTCTCTATCTGTATCCGTTTATCTATTATTTACAACCATCCATATTTATTTTGCTCCCAATCTTATTTCTCTCTCTCTCTCCCTATTTAACCATCCATCCGTCCACGCAACCACATCGGCCCCGACCTCTCGACTGCCCATTTTCCAAGGGTGTCCCTGCCCACCGTGTCCTGCCTGCCCCTTTGATCGCTCCAGAGCCCACCTTGATCTCGTAGTGACGATGTCGGCCGACCATGGACATAATGTCCTCCAGGTAGTATTCCTTGACCGGATACATGAAACCCGGCACTTTGACCACGGGACAGTCCACGAAATACTGCGAGAAACGTTGGTTGTCCCCCGTGGCGCTCATCAGCACTAGGCGCAGATTCCGGTTCTGCTTCTGAATCCCCTTCAGGAGGATGAGCAGGAAGTCGGTGTTCACGTCCCGCTCGTGGACCTCATCCACGATCACGTGGCTGACCCCTTCCAGCCGGGGGTTGCCTTGCAGTTTCCGCAACAGGATGCCCACGGTGCAGAAGAGCAAGGCGCCCCCGCGGGATGGCGGCTTGCTTTCCAGCCGCACCTGGTACCCGACGTTCCGCCGCAGGCTGGGGCCCAGCTCTTGGGCCACGCGCTGAGCCACGGAAATGGCGCTGATCCGACGGGGCTGGGTGACCACCACATTGCACTGGGCGCCACGGCCTTCCAGGATGAAGTGTTCCAGCAGCAACTGGGGGATACGGGTGGTTTTCCCACAGCCAGTATCGCCGGCGATCACCACCACCGGGTGCTGCTCCACAGCCGAGAGGATGGCTTCCTTGTGGGAGTCCACGGGGAGCGAGTGGCTATCCTGCCACAGGTTCCCCCGCCGTTTCCAGAGCGCCAGGAGGTTCTGGCTGAGACGGACCTCTTCCGATTCGGAGAGGGGGATGTAGGTTTTGCCCGTGATGGCGTCGCTCAGGGCACCGCCACTCTCCTTACTCAGGTTCATCACGTCGTCCGTCAGGCGGGGCGGTCGAGAGTCCCGGGAGTCAACGGGGTACTGAGGAAAAAAGGAGGAGGGGGTTTCGTGATCCTTTTGCAATATGGCAAGGCACCGGTGAACTATCAGCCTGGTAGAGGATGGGGTTGTTTCATCCTGAATACAGGTGATCCTCGACTTATGACTATTTGTTTAGCGACTGTTTGGAGTTACAACCGCCCTGAAAAAAGCTAGTTTTTCACACTTACAACCATTGTTATATCCCCAGTCAGGTGATTTGTATATGTATGTACACACACACACACAAGCTATCATCCATCCATCCACATCTGTCTGTCTATCATCTCTATTTATTTATTTCTATCTTCCTATCTTTCTATCATCTCTCTCTCTCTCTCTCTCTCTCTCTCTAATCCATCCATATCTATCTGTCTATTTCTTTCTATCTTTCTCTCTCTACCATCTCTCTCCATCCATCCATCCATCTATCTGGGGGTGCAACAGTTCAATTAGGGACCGTCCCAAGTTACAACGGCAATGAAAACTGTGACTGAGGACCTTGTTTCACATTTACGACCGTTGGAGCATCTCCATGTTCACGGGATCAAAATTCAGAACCTGGGCAACTGGCTCATATTTATGAAGGTCGCAGCATCCCGGGGATGTGTGATCCCCTTTGGCGACCAATGGGGAAGACGGATTCGCTTAACACCGTGGTAAACTGCCGTAAAACGTGATGGAACTCACTTCGCAAAGGTAGCCCTTGGCAGAAACGTCGGGTGCCTATGTGGTCGCAAATGAAGGACTTCCTGTATCGTGTGCTCCTCGTCATCTGCGGGCACCCCCGGCTCTCAGCCCAACTTACGTGGTTCAAGTAGTTCTCGATCTTGCGCAGGGTGGCTTCAGGGACTTTGATGTGGTAGGGCTTCCTCTGGTTCTCCCCCAGCTCCCGCAGGGAAGTCATGTTGTACATGGCATGGCTCAGCGGGTTGTTGTTCTTGTCGACTAAACCGAGACTCTGGAGGGAGGGAGGGAGGGAGGGAGGGAGGGAGGGAGGGGCACGTGAGGAATCTGGGATACGGGAGTCCCCAGAAATCAGGGAAATATTTGGCACTTCTGTATTGTTATGTATCGTTCTGTAATTCTGCAATATTCTGATATTATGTAATATTCGTCAATATTTGGTAATTCAGTAGTATGCAATTCTGCAATATTCAGCAATTCTGTTACATTTCATAATGTATAATTCTGTTAACATTTGGTAATTCGGTAATATTCTGCCATATTTTCTCCATCTGGTTGGCGGGAGACTCACCTTGAGCTTCTGACACGCCAGGGCGGCAGCCTTGTTCTCCGCTTCCACTTTGCGACGGCCCTTGGCAGCGAAGGTCAGAGGGCAGGGCCAGCGCAAGGTCAGTTTGCAGATCTTGGTTTTGGTGCCGACGGTGCGGAACTGCATGTACTCCTGTGAAAGCGACAACCCAGGTTTGTATCCTCCGCTTTGCCCGGGATCCACGCAGACACCCATCCCTCTCGGGTCCCAACTCACCTTGACGGTGGAAGACGAGGTGGCAATCTGGATGACCTGGGCAAGGAGGTTTTTCGGCAGGGGAAACTGAGTCAGGGCACGCAGGGCGGTGTTGTCGTCGGTCATTTCCATCGAGAGTGCGTCCCTGGAAAGAAAAGGTTGCGTGTGTCTGTGTGTGTTTAGTTGCTTTGCGCTCCATGTCCGTTTGCTGCTGTCACCTGTTTTATTACTGGGAGCATGCAGGGAGCCCTCGGCGTTCATTTAGCGACCATCTGGGACTGAGAAAAGGGACCTGAGACTGGATTTTCGCTCTGAGCCATGGAGAGTTGGAGCTTGGCAGTGGTCGTTAAGGCGAGGACTAGCCTCATTTCAACCAGGTTTGAGGGCTGGACATGAGAGTTTGTCCTCGCTTAACAACTGACGGTTTAAAGGCCGTTCAAAGTTACAATGGGCCCCACGTCCTCAACGTACGACCACAATTGAGCTCCGAATTGCTGTTGCTAAGCAAAATGTCTGTTGAGTGACTTTTGCCCTGTTTTACCCCCTTTCACGCTGCAGTTGTTAAGTAAATCACCACGGTTGTTAAGTTAGAAACACAGTCGTTAAGCACATCTGAGTTCCCGGTTGTCTTGGCCCATCAGAAGGTCTCAAGAGGGGATCACGGGGACCCCAGGATGCTACAACTGTCGTAATTGTGAGTCAGCAGCCAAGTGTGTGAATTTTGATCACGTGAGACCGTGGGGATGCTGCAACGGTCATAAGTGTGTGGAAAACAGTCCAAGATAACTTTTTTCAGTGCCATCATAACTTTGAACGTTCACTAAATGAATGATTGTAAGTCAGGGACCATCTCTATTAAAATCCGTGCATCCAACTCACAAGTCAACTACAAGACGTCAGTGTAGTTACCCAGAGTTGATTTTCATTGAAAAGTGACTTAGAACCCTTATTCACACTAAGAAAATGAATTATCACAATTTTTCACATTGGAAAAAGTGAAATGACAAATTTTCACACATATGATGGTGACACCCCCCACAGTCACATGATCGAAATTCCAACATTTGACACTGACTCGTATTTATGACGGTTGTGCAGCTTCCTAGGGACACGTGATTCCCCGTTGCGACCTTCCAACAAGCGAAGTGAATGGGGAAGCCAGAGTCACTTGGCAACTGTGTGACTCACTTAGCAACCGCGGGGATTTACTGAACGAAGGAGAAGGCGGCACAACTGACCCGTCTCATTTACCGACAGGGAGGTAATTGAGGTCGATTGGGGCGTTAAGTCGAGGACTGGCTGTATGATGGAACGTTGAGGTCTGGAGGCCCACGAGACTGTGCCCACTACCCCATCAAAGGCCTTCCTCCTGTGCCACCTCACACAAGACCCACAACTCGTTCCTTCTCTCCAACCCCTTTTTGGTTCTTCCTTCAACCCACAAACGAAGGATCCACAGTCCTCGCTGAGCGACCCACATTTGAGCGACGGAGGGGACGATGGACTACCATCCAGTCCCTTCCCAATCAGGTCCATCATCCTCTCCAAGCAGGGCAAGGCCTGCTCATGTTGCATCACAATTGCCCAGCAGAAGTTGCCAGGCGTTCTAGAATGTTCCCCGGGGGGATTAAGGCCGCCTTGCAGGGAGGTTGTCGGCTTCTAGGGATCGAAGGAGCGGTACGGTTCAAGCAGGTTCGACTCCCAGAATTCACCCGGGTTTGTAAGATTTCAGAGGGAAGGACTTCCGCTCCCAGAATCCCCCAGCCGGGATACTTTTAAGAGGGGAGGACTCCCTTCAACGCCCAGAAATCTTTCCTTACGGGCGTTTCCAGGGGAACGAGCCCCAAGCGTGAGCCGCTTCAGACGTTGCGCCCAACACGGAGGGTGGGTGGCAAAAGACCGAAGAGCACCAAGGTCGCTACCTGAGGTCTCTGGGCGGTGTCTGAGCCCCCGGGCGCCCCATGGAGAGGCCGTTGTGCAGGTCGATGCCGTCTTCTTCCAGCTCCCCCTCCTCCAGCTCCCCCTCCTCCAGCTCCCCCTCCTCCAGCTCTTCACTTCGGAGGGGTTTGGGGAGGGGGCTGTGCTCCAGGGGCTGCACGGGGTCCTCGGGCTCCATCCGTCGCCAGCAGGTCGAGAGGTCAGCCAGGGAAGGGCCGGATTTGGAGCGCCAGTGGCTTTCGGCGAACCACTTCTTCTCAGCGCAGCCCAGCTGCTCGGCCAGAATCCGGTACTTGGCGGCGTCAAATAGCTCGTTTCGGGGTCCCAGCAGGCCCCAACCCTGGAGTGGAGGGGAGGGGGGGGGACAGAAGAAAGAAAGAAAAAAAGAGGGAGGGAGGGAAAGAAGGGAAAAGGTGGGGAAAAAGGGGAGGGAGCACAGAGCGAGAGAGAGAGAGAAAGAAAGGAGGGAGAGAAAGAAAGGAGAAAGGAAGGAGAAAGGAAGAGGGAGAGGGAGGAGAGAGAGAGAGGGAAAGAAAGGAGGGAGAGAAAGAAAGGAAGAGGGAGAGGGAGGAGAGAGAGAGGGAAAGAAAGGAGGGAGAGAAAGAAAGGAGAAAGAAAGGAGAAAGGAAGAGGGAGAGGGAGGAGAGAGAGAGAGGGAAAGAAAGGAGGGAGAGAAAGAAAGGAGAAAGGAAGGAGAAAGAAAGAGGGAGAAGAGAGAGGGGGGGAAAGAAAGGAGGGAGAGAAAGAAAAGAAGGAGAAAGGAAGAGGGAGAGGGAGGAGAGAGAGAGAGGGAAAGAAAGGAGGGAGAGAAAGAAAGGAGAAAGGAAGGAGAAAGAAAGAGGGAGAAGAGAGAGGGGGGAAAGAAAGGAGGGAGAGAAAGAAAGGAGAAAGGAAGGAGAAAGAAAGAGGGAGAAGAGAGAGGGGGGAAAGAAAGGAGGGAGAGAAAGAAAGGAAGGAGAAAGGAAGAGGGAGCACAGAGCGAGAGAGAGAGAGAGAAAGAAAGGAGGGAGAGAAAGGAAGGAGAGAAAGGAAGGAGAAAGGAAGAGGGAGAGGGAGGAGAGAGAGAGAGAGGGAAAGAAAGGAGGATAGGAAGAGGGAGAGAAAGAGGGGAAGAAGGAAAAAGGTGGGAGAAAGGAAGAGGGAGAGAAAAGAAAGAGAGGGAAGGAAAATGGAGGAAGGGAGGGAGAGAAAGAAAGGAGGGAGGGAAGGAGAAAGGGGGGAGAAAGGAAGGAGAGGGAAAGGGAGGAGGGAGAGAAAGAAAGAAAGGAGGGAGGAATGAAAGAAAGAAATTAGCTTGGATGGTACAACAGAGGAGGACAAGCTAGGTGGACATAAGCTTCTAGTCCTGGTGCTCTCTGAGCTTGGTGGTTTTCTTGCAGACGTTTCGTGACCCAATTAGGGAACATCATCAGTGCTAGAAGGGAGAAGGAGTTTGTGGGGAGGAGGAGAAAGATGATGAAGAGGGACAACGATGATGTTCTCTGCCTGGTGATTTTTTTGCAGATATCTCATGATCCAACTATGGAACATCATCAGTATTATTACAAGGGAGGAAGGCTTGCAGGAGGAGGAGGAGGAGGAGGAAGAGAAGGACTGTGGGGTCCTTAGTGCTCTCTTAACTTGGCAGTTTTCTTGCAGACATCTCATGACCCGACTAGGGAACGCCATCAATGTTACAAAGGAGGAAGGATTGCGAGGAGGAGGAGGACTGTGGGGTTCTTGGTGATTCCCTTGTAGGCGTTTCCTAAACAAACTACAGTCTCCTCCTCTCCCTCCTCCTCCTAACAGGGATGATGTTCCCTAACTGGGTCATGAGACGTCCGCGAGGAAATGAAACCACACAACGGTGGCCATTGGGATCCTTTCCGTTGTTAATTGTTCCCGCGACCTTCGAGTCCCGCTAAAAGGAAAAACCTTGACCACTCCCAGAACGGGTGCAGGTGCAAAGCCCACCCCGAAATTCCCACCTTGAAGAGCTGGCAAGCGGCGGCGGCCGCCTGTCTCTCCGCGTCAATCTTCTTGGTCCCATAGCCTTCCACTTCCACATTTTTCGGCCACTTGATGAGCAGCGTGACTTTCTGGGGGGAGAGGAAGAGCCAGGCCTGAATCACTTGTCCTCCACTTATGACCGCGACGTAACCTCCCCGTTGCAGTCATTAAGTGGTGACCGGAAATCGTTAAGCAAAATACTGTACATGGCTGAGTAACAACCGTAACGGAAGCTCCACATCGCAGTCCTTAAGTCGTCATAGAAAGTGGTCAAGCAAAGTATCGTTTATCCTCCATTTAGGACAGTGCTTCTCAACCAGGGCGACTTTAAGTCCGGCGGACTTCAACTCCCAGAATCCCCCAGCCAGCAGGCTGGGGGATTCTGGGAGTTGAAGTCCACAGGACTTAAAGTCACCACGGTTGAGAAACAGGACAACAATGGATCCTCCCCAATGCAGTCATTAAGCCACGATAGAAAATTGTTAAGGAAACTATCTTTAGTCCTCCCCATTGTCACTAATTCATGACAGAAAGTGGTCAAGCAAACTAGTTCATCCTTGATTTATGACCATCATGGAGTCTCCCCATTGTGGTCGTTAAGTCGTTACAGAACACAGTCAAACTACAAAACAGTTCATCCCCCCCTCCCCTTATGACTTTAATGGAGGCTGCTCATTGCAGTCGTTAATCCCTTGTTAAGAGCCTTAATCCCATTTTAAGACCTTTCTTGCCACAATTGCTAATTGAATCACTGTCAATACAGATAGTACTCAACTTACAACAGTTCATTTAGTGACTGTTCCAAGTTATGTCCCTGGGAAAAAGGGATTGACACAACTGTTTCAGCATACATGTCACATGATTTACATTCGGATGCTCGACAACCGACTAATATGTACGACGGCTGTAACGTCCTAGGATCAATACATCCCCATTTTGCAACCTTCTGACAAGCAAAGGGAAAACCAGATCCACTTAACAACCCTCTGCCACTTAACAAAGGTGGCCAGAAAAGTCGCAAAAAGAGTCACCAAACAAATTTCTGACTCAACAAAATAAATTGCCCTCTCAATTGGCATCGTATTTTTGAAGACTCCTTGAAACAAGGTTGTGAAAGTGAACCTGGCTCCCCCACCCCCCACCCCCCGGGCCTTTACTCATCAGGAGGTTGTGAAATGGGGATCACAGGATTCCCCCCCACCCCATCCAGGGATGCTCTGATGGTCGTAAAGACAAGTTGGTTGCCAAGCATCGGAATTTCGATTCCTCGACCGCAGGAACGCCAAAGTCTCAAAAACTGACAAGAATTTAATTTTTTCCCCCGTGCCTCTAACTTTGGTCACGAAGTGAACCATCGTAAGTTAAGGACTACCTGGATTCTTGCATTCAGCAGATAGGAAATTTAACCAGGTCTTTGGACCTTGGTTAAATTTCCTTTTTTTAAAGGAAAAAAGGAAAGTCAAATTGATTTTTTTTTAAAGAAAAAAAACCTTTTTTCGCGGCCCGTTGGAATGGATGTAGATTAATTTGTCTCTGGCATGGGAGATACCGAGGGCTCGTCCGATGACGCTGTTGAGAAGGTTTTTCGGCTGCGGGAATTCCTTCAGCAAATCTCTGGTTTCTGCCGTAAAAACAGGACAAGGAGGTTGTGAATTGAACCTGACAACCCGTCGATCGGAAATGTACCGCAATGGGGTAGTTTTTTCCTCGCCTTGGCAACGCGATCTTGCTAGCGGTCTGGAAGTGGAAACCGGCGACAAAAACTCAGGATGTCCTATGGTAAGCAAGGTTGGTGTGTGTGTGTGTGTGTGTGTGTGTGTGTGTGTGTGTGTTCCTTGCGGATGTTTTGGGACCCAACTAGGGAACGTCACCAGGGCTAGAAGCAGTGGGGGTTTGTGAAGTGGAAGAAAAGGGGGAAAGGAGAAGGAGGGACTGTGGGGTCTTGATAATCTCCGAGCTGGGGGGCCTTCTTGCAGACATTTCATGACCTAGCTAGGTAACATGCTCAGTGGTAGAGAGGAGGAGGAAGGGGAGAAGTGACTGAGTGAGTAGGGAAGGAAAGAAGGAAGGACTGTGGGGTGCTTGGTGTTCTCTGAGCTGAATTGTTTCCTTGCAGATGTCTCATGACCCAACTAACGAACATCATCAGTGCTGGAAGGGAGGAGGAGGAAGGACTCTGGGGTCCTTGGTTCTCTCTGTGCTTCGGTGCTTTGTTGCAGACGTCTCATGCCCCAACTAGGGAACATCATCAGTGCTAGAAGGGAGGGGTGTTTCTAGAGAGGAAGAGGAAGAAAATGAAGAAGAGGACGAAGAAGAGGAGGAGGAATTGTGAGGTCCTTGGTGTTCTCTAAGCTGGGTTGTTTCTTTGCAGACGTCTCATGACCCAGCTAGGGAATATCATCAGTCCTAGAAGGGGGGGGGGGATTTGAAGATCACAGTCTGATCCCCCGATCTGGGGCCATGGCTGTACAAGGTCAAAGGGCTGAAGGTCACACAGTTGAGGTGGTGGGGGACAGTTCCCAGCAGACCTTAGAGCCCCACAACCCAGTAATGAAGGTCAAAATCCCCCCAACTCAGCCCCAAAGGGGCTGCTTTGGACCCCATCCCCCACACTTACCCCCGGGCAGCCAGGACACGATTTCCCCCCCCCCCGATTCTGGCCAAAAGGGAGGCTTAGGAAACCCACCCCCCACTCTTTCCCCAGACTCTCTGGGCACAGAGCCCCCCGCCGCATCCTGGCTCAAGGGGGGGGTCAACACCCCAGATCCTGTCCCCAAAAGGGAGAGAATGAGACCCCCCTCGCTTATCCCGTGGATGCATCCCCTCCTTGCCCCTGGGGACCCTCCCCACTTACCCCGGGGGAGCTTCGGGGGGAAGATCCGGAGGCTGGCGCCTTCCTCGCCCTCCCGGCCCATCTCTGCTTCCCGGACGCCTTCCTCCGCTTCCTCCGGCCCGGCCACGCGGGTGTAGCAGCGGGATCGCCAAGGGCCCACCAGGCCGGGGGCTCCCGTGAAGCCTCCCCCGCGCAGGAGCCCCCGCAAGAGCCGGCAAGGGACCGCCATGCGGAGAACAAGAGAGCCGGGGCAGCGAGAGGGAGGCCAGAGCGTCCGCTAGGAAGGAGACGAGAGGAAGATGCTCCGCTAGGCGGAGGGCAGGGAAAGCGGGGCCGGAGCGTCCGCGGCGATGAGACGGAGCGCCCCCAAGCGGTGCCAGGCGGAGCGCAGGACGGAAGCGGGAAGACGAAACGCCGGCAGAACGTCCGCGGAGGGGTTGATGACAGGAAGCAGCTACTATAGGCGGAGCTCGGCCAGAGGGGCCGCGAAGAGGGAGCGCCCCCGCGCGTCACCAGGCCGAATGGGGAATGGCAGGGGAAAGAGAGAGAGCGGCCAGAGCGGCCGCAACGGGCAGAAGCGATGAGAGGGAGCGGCTCCGGAGCGCAGAGAGAATACGGCCAGAATCCGCAGCGGGGGAGATGAGAGGGAGCGCCCTAGGGCGGCGCCAGGCAGAACTCAAATTAGACGGGGGAAGGGAAAGCATGGCCAGAGTCTGAGACGAAAGAGACCAGCGCCACCCGCGGCGCTCGGCAAAGTGAGGAACTCCAGGGGGAAGTGAGAATGCGGCCAGAGCGTCCGCGAGGAAGGAGACGAAGGGAAGGGTTCCCCCTCGCGGCTCCAGGAAAGGCTTTTCAGCGCCGCCGCAAGAACCGCATTACCTCAATGCAGGGAGCCCTTTAATGCTGGGGGACCTCATTAGGCCCAGAAGGGAGAAGAAGAGGAGGAGGATGTTGTAGCCTAGATGGGTCATGAGACGTCTGCAAGAAAACCTCCCAGTTCAGAGAGCACCAAGGACCCCACTATCTATCTACTTTCCTTCCTTCCTTCCTTCCTTCCTATTAATGATGACATTCCCTAGTGAGGTCATGAGACGTCTGCAAGAAAAATACCCAAGGTCAGAAATCATCAAGGACCGGACAGTCATTGTCTGGCTGGGGAATTCTGGGAGTTGAAGTCTTAAACGTTGGGAAACCTCATTCTAAGGCAGAGGTCCCCAAACTCGGCAACTTTAAGACTTGTGGAGTTGGCTGGAGAACTCTGGGAGTTGAAGTCCACAAGTCTTAAAGTTGCCAAGTTTGGGGACTTCTGTCCTAAGGCAATACAAATTGATGGGTTAAGCTTCGGATCTGCCCGTCTGCAACTCCTGCCCCTTCTGAGAATGCTAGCTAGGGACGATGGGAATTGCAATCTAACCCACTAACAGCATATAATCCCAACCTTGATCCTAAAGCATTTCATCGTTTTCTGTTTAGGATTAACGTCAGGGACGCCAAAAAATCCCAAAACGGCAATTAGCACAATGAACCAGTGGGACAACTTGCCACCAGAAGTGGTAGGTGATCCATCAATGGAGGCTTTTAAGAAAAGATTGGACAGGCATTTGTGTGAAATGGTATAGGCCTCCTGCTTGAGCAGAGGGTTGGACTAGAAGATCTCCGAGGTCCCTTCTATTCTAAGGATTTTTACACGACAACTCTTTTGCTCCCGGCTCGAACGAACTCTTACCTCTTCTACATGAATTCAGGGAGAACATCTCTGGCAGACCAAAATGATCCAGTTCCTGGGGGGGAGGGAGGGGGGAGAGGAGATAAATTTTCAGTCAGTCAGTCAAATACGTTCCGGAAAGTAAGACGATTGTGCCCCAATTCTCCAAGAAAGATTTTAAAATCAAGAAAGAGTGAGAGAGGACATCCAAGTGCCCATGTATACACTGGTGGTTGTCCTCGATTTATGATTTGTTTAGTGACCATTTGAAGTGACAATAACCTAGAGCTGAGGGGAGTCTACAGGAAGTCCTCGATTTACAACTGTCCATTTAGCGACTGTGGAAAAAGGAACATAGGACTGTTGGTCACGCTTATGCCTGCTGCACTGTCCCTGTGGTCAAAATTGTGACTGACTTGTATTTATGACGGTTGTAGGATCATGGGATCAGTTGATCTCCTTTTGTGACCTTCCAACAAAGCACAGTCCAAGGGAAAGTCCAATTCGCTTAACAAACATGGGCTGAACTAATCGATGGATGATTCATTTAATAATGGGGGACAGCCAGGTCGTAAAACGGGGGTCAAATCCAGGATAAATTCAGCAAGAATCAATCTTTACCTACACAAGTGATGTGGCAGCCTAGAGGTGGCGCTCTTGCCTCACAATGTGAATTCAATCCTAGGAAGAGGCAGATATTTCTCTCTCTGGGGCGGTTAGAATATAATCTGCGCAACATTATTCTGCATTGGCGAAAGGAAGGGCATCCGGCCAGTAAACACTCTGCTAGCTCCATTCTGTTGCCTGGGCTCCACCCCGCAAGGGATTACGGGGTCAAATATGATGATGAATCTTTACCTATGCCATATGCAGGCCCATTTCACAGAAGGGTACAACTGAGATCAAGGGGAGGAGTAGTACCGCTTTGTAAACCTTTAGTAAGGCCTCACCTGGATTACTGCAGCCAGTTGTGGTCGCCATGTTTACAAAAAAGAAGAGGTTGAGACTTTGGAAAAAGTGTGGAGAAGAGCAACTGAGAGGATTAAAGGACCAGAGACTAAAACATATAAAGAACTGTCGCGGGATTTGGGTTTGCCCAGTCTGGAGAAAAGAAGGACATGATAAAAACCTTCCAGTATTTGTGGGGCTGCCCTGAAGAGGGGGATCCACTTATTCTCCAAAGCACCTGAGGGCCGGACAAGAAACAACAGGTGGAAACTAATCGAGAAGAGAAGCAAGCTGGAATTAAGGAGGAATTTCCTAAGAGGGAGGATGATTCACCAGTGGAACTGCTTGCCACCAGAAGTTATAAGGGTTTCCATCGCTGGAAGTTTTTAAAAAGAGATTGGATGGCCATTTGTCTACAAGGGTGTAGGGTTTCCTGCTTCACAAGGGGGCTGGACTAGATGACCTCTGACATCCCTTCCAACTCTATCATTCTGACTCTGTAAGGGTCTCCTGCTCGAGCAGGGGTTGGGCTAGATGACTTCCAGGGACTCTTCCAAATCTATCATTCTCAAGGGGTCTCCTGCTTGAACAGTGGGTTGGACTAGAAGACCTTCAGGTGGGAAACTGTTCCACCGGTGAATTTTCATCAGTATTAGGAAGTTTCTCCTTATTTCCAACCATTGCTTCCCATCTTGCCTTCTGGTGGTTTGGAGAATAGGTGGACCCCATCTTCTATCCAAAACATTGCCAAGGCAATCTCAATCTTACACGGGAAAAGACCCGAATACAACAAGACCAGCATATATATATATATACACATACATACATACATACATACATACATAGAGAGCATTTTTGCTGATAAATAAATGGAGACTAGTATATATCTATTTCAAGCTATTTAGCTCTCATCAGCTAGCCTTACACTTGCTGGGATTTGAACTTGGTCTGTTTTTACATATTAGGCAGTTATATTAACCTCTAAACCACAAGCTCTCCTCCCTTATCAGCTAAGCCAGGGGAAGGATTAAGTGTTTAATCATGAAAGATTAAGGGAAGCAGAATGCTCCCTTCCATATTTGGGCATACCAGGTGCTTTGACAAAAGAAAAAAAACACTAGATAGATAGATAGATAGATAGATAGACAGACAGACAGACTGACAGACAGACAAAGGAGAGAGAGGGAGGGAGGGAGGGTGCTCCAAAACTGGAGACATCATTCAGATTCCTGCAGCAAACACCTTCCATGTAGGAAACTGAGGCAGGAGTCGTGCCTGAGGTGGGATCCCAACGCATCCCATCATTTTACTCCAGAGAAGAAGAGAACTGCAAATTGTGTTTATAACAGTCGTCAAACCCAGATTAAAAATTCCAGATGACAGAAAATGCACACACACACAGACACGTAAATTAGGCAATATTTCAGCACTGGGATAAGGGCCACGCTGAGCTTCTATCGTCAATGGGTTGTTCGGCTTTCCTCGCTAGCTTGGATTTTTACAATCCCATCTGCGCGATTCGAAATGGTATCCCTCACCTATTTCTGAAAACCAAAAACTCGACATGGGACAGCCTGTGGAGCGATCCAGCAAGAAGAGCCTCCGGTAACTTTTCTCTCAAGCCGGTTGGTGTGTGTGTGTGTGTTTATGTGTAAATTGACACTCGGCTAGATGGCCTGTGTGGATTGCTTGGGGGCTCTTCGCACTTGGAGGTTTTCAGGTAGACGTTTTGTGACCCAACTAGGGAACGGCTTCAGGGTTGGAAGGGAGAGCGTTTTGAGCAGGAGGAGGGTGGGGAGGAAGAGGAGGAGGAGAAGATGGAGAAGAAAGCGAAGGAATAGGATAAGGAAGAGAAAGAGGAGGTGAAAGAAGAAGAGGAGGAGAAGGCACAGAAAGTAGAGAAGAGAAAAAGATGGAGGAGGAGGAGGAGATGAGAAGGAAGAGATGAAGGAAGAGGATAGCAAAAGGAGGAAGAGAAGAATGAGCAGCAAGAGAAGGAGAAGAGGAAGAAGAGGAAGAAGAGGAAGGAGATGACGACCATGGCCTCCTTGGTGCTCTCTGAATGTGATGGGTTTCCTTGCAGACGTTTCATGACCCAACTATGTAATGTTATCATTGATAGAAGGGAGGGGTTTTCTCTGTTTATATACAGTCCTTTCAAGCACTGAAGAGGTTACCAAGTGGGGTCAAGAAATGTCTGCAAGCACAGAGTATCAAAATCTCACAAGCCTCCTCCTCCCTCCACTCTTTAATCACCAATGATATTACACAGCTGGGTCAAGAAAAGTTTGCAAGAAAACTAGGAAGCTCAGAGAGCACCAAGGGTTCCACAATCCTTTCCTCTCTTCCTCTCCCACAACCTCCAGTCTCCTTGAACCCTGAGGATGCTATCTAGTTGGGTCATGAGACGTCTGCAAAAAAAAAAAAAAAAAAAAACCACCAACCCACCAAGTTCAAAGACCGCCAAGGACCCCACAGAATTTCAATTAACAGAAGAGAAACTCTATAGCTAACGGTGGAAGGGTGGGGTCCTGGGTGATTTCTGGGCTCATTTTCTCGTAGACAGCTCACAAGCCAACTAGGGAACGTCATCAGGGCTTAGACATACCAAACTGAACCAATTACCCCTAAATGCAGATCCCAGCAGGTCCAGAGTGCAAACCTCCCCTTCCAAATCAGTTACCGGGTCTTTTCATATTCTAGCAAGCCCCCTTCCCCCCCAATATCAGCCCCACTAGATAGACTTCGTCCTCAGCCCCCAGACCCATTTCCCAAATGCACCCCCACCTCCCTCTTCTTCAAACCCAAATCCCCCTTATTAGCAACCTCAAGGGGCCAGGGGGGTCTGGCCCAAAACATCGGTTATGGAACCTGTTCCTCTTTCAGCCAGCCCCGTATCCAATATCAACACCCCCCCAAAAAAAGAATAGCAGCTCCCTCCCACAAAAGAAGACAAGCCAGAGGTCAGCCCCTCCCACCAAATAATTCATGAGACCCCTTCATCTTTCAGACAGCCCCCCCCATGACAGCCCCCCTCCTCAGCTCCCAGCCCCCTTCCCCAAATTCAACCCCGCCCCAACCCACCTTTTGCAAACTCAGCTCCCCCTTTTTATCAGCCCCCCCCCCAAAATCCATTCATGGGACCCTTTCATCATCCATCCCTTCCACCCAATATCAGCCCCTCTCCCAGACAAAGCCCCTTCCTCTGTCTGCAAAGCCCCCCTAGAAAGAACGGAAAGCCCCCTCCCCAAAATAAGACCTTATTCATCATCCTGCCAGCCCCCACACCCAATATTAGACAACCCCCAGTCACCGCTTTAAGGAGAGGAAGTTGAGGGCCACACAATCCTCCCACCTCGCCCCCCGCCCAGGAAAGACCCAGGCCCGGCCTCCCCCTCCCATCCCGCCCCCTCCCGCGCAGACGAACCCCCCCCCCCTCCCAAGCCACAATGGCGGCGTCTGCGGCCTAGCCCTCCCTCAGGCCCGAAACAAGGCTCACCGACCTCCTTTCCCACCGCGGGCTCTGCAGCGAGCGAGGCGCCGGGCGAGCGGAGGCGGCGCGCCGGATGATAGTCTCTGGCCGGCCGGTGCGCTGCTCTCCTTCCCCCGCCCCCCCGCCACTCCAAGGACGCCGGGACTACGATTCCCGACATGCCTCGCGGTGCGCGTTGACGTCGGCGTAAAAGGCGGCTGGCTGCTCTTTATCCCACCCCTTATAAAGGATGCCGAGAACTACAATCGCCATGACTACAATTCCCGGAATGCTTCGCGGCGCGCCTTCACGTTCTCGAAGGGAGGGAAACGAATGGGAAGGCTTCTCCTCACAGGACGTGCATGCCTCGTGGCGAACATTGACTTTGGGGTTAGGGCGGCGCTCCGTTTCCACCCCCCTTCCATTCAAAAGACTCCAGGACTACAACTCCCGGCGGGCAGCGAGACGTGCATTAACGTCGGCGTATGGGCGGTTCGCGGCTAGGAGGGCAGGGTTGGCGCTCTCCTTTTTTTCCCCATCACTTCCATTCAAAGGACGCCAGGACTACCACTCCCGGCATGCCAAGCGGCGGACGTGAGCGTCGCCGAGATGGCGGGGCAGTCAGCTGCTCTTCCTCCCCCCCACCACACTTCCATTGAAATGACGCCAGGGCTACGATTCCAGGCGCTCTGGGAGCCGCCTACTGACGTCACCGAAAAACAGGACTCGGCTTTGCGCCTGTCCCTCTTACAGACGCTAGGACTACAATTCCCGGCGTCCCTCCCGACGTCGGCGTCGGACCGTGAAGCGAAGGGGTGGGCGTGGCCGACCGGTGCTAGGCAACGGAGCACGCCGGCAGAAGGCGGAGCCGCGCCAAGGAGGCGGGGACAGGAAGGCGGAGCCACCGGCGGCCGGTAAGTCGAGCGAGGCATCGCCGTTGAGGTGCGGCTGGGCAGGCTGAAGTCCGTTAGGTCGAGCTCCAGATTACCATCTTCTCCTTGGCCTTGCATGAGGGTCGGGCGGGGCGGGAGGGAGAAGGGGCAGATTTTGTTTCGTTTTATGGCGATATTTCAGCCCGTCAGATTCCACATGTAGTACTCGACTTATGGCTGTTCGTTGAGTGACGGTTCGAAGACCCAGCGGCCTTGAAATAAGGAATGCGGGACCCTTTTTCACACTTAAGGGCCATTTTTTCACTGTGAGACAGTTTTCACACTTAATGACCGTTTTACACACAATGTCACTTTTTCACACATAAGAACTATTTTCAACACTAATGTTTCACACTGAACACCCTTTTTTCACACTTTATTGTTTCCCACACTTCATGACCATCTTTTCACACTTAGCAACCATTTTCACACTTTACCATAATTTTTCCACACTTCATGTTCATTTTTTACACTTGAC
Source organism: Natrix helvetica (assembly GCF_964273705.1). Classification (NCBI taxonomy): domain Eukaryota; kingdom Metazoa; phylum Chordata; class Lepidosauria; order Squamata; family Natricidae; genus Natrix; species Natrix helvetica. The sequence goes on along the minus strand of NC_138554.1, from coordinate 141,066,956 downwards.
CGTCTTTCACAATTAAGCATTTTTTCCACTTAATTCCTGTTTTTCACACAACCTCCATTTTGTCATAGTTACCGACCATATCTTCACACTTAACCACCCTTTGTCAGTCTTAATGACCGTTTTTTTAACACTTAATGACCCTTGCAGCATCACACTGCTCACAGGATCAAAATTCAGATGGTTGGCAACCGACTTGTACTTACGACAATTGCAGCATCCCAAGGTCAGCTGATCCTTTTTTGCAACCTTTGGACCAGAAGGAAGCCTGATTCACTTGGCTGCATTCCCTGAAGAAATGTTTCACTTAACAACAGAAACACGGAGCACAATTGCTGTTGTAAATCGAACATTACCTGTATTTTTCAGCTTTGGCCATTTCTGACAGTTGGACTCCAACTCCCAGAATTCCCTGGCTTCAGAGATTCTGGGAGTTATAGTCCACCCCTCCGAACGAACCCAAGATTGTGAACCGGCTCTGTACATTGATGCCTGTGTTAATTTCGATCCCGATATAGTTTTAATGTGGGAATTTTGGTTTGAAATCCGCCCTTATTTGTGAATTATCTTATTCCAGGTTGTGGGTGCGAACACCTCTTGCTTGAAAATGATCTGCTGGGAGAGTTTGACCAAGTCCAGCAAGGAGCAGTCGAAGATGAAGGTAAGGGGCTTGTTGGATATTTGGCCTTGGAGACAAAATTTTATTTTACATATGTGTGTGTGTGTGTGTGTGTACCTGTATGTATATATGCATCTATTTACATACATATATACATTCATATGTGTGTGGGTGTTATCTATCTACTCCCGTTATTTGTCCCAGCTTCTGCCAACCTAGCAGTTCGAAACCAGGTAAAATATGCAAGTAGAAAAAATAGGAACCACCTTTGGTGGGAAGGGAACAGCGTTCCATGCCTCCTTTGACATTGAGTCATGCCGGCCACATGACCACGGAGATGTCTTCGGAGAGCGCTGGCTCTTTGGCTCTGAAACAGAGATGAGCACCGCCCCCTAGAGTCGGGAACGACTAGCATATGTGTGCGAGGGGAATCTTTACCTTTTCATCTATGAATCTATATCTATCTATTAGATATCATCTAAATATTATCTATCTACCTGTATCATTTATCATCTCTATCTGTCTTGTGAATATACCAGAGGTGTTATTCAGCAGGTTCTGACCAGTTCTGGAGAACCTGTAAATACCACCTCTGACTGGCCCTGCCCCCATCTATTCCCTGCCTCCCGAGTCCCATCTGATCGGGAGGGAATTGGGGCAGTAACCTTCCCTGGCTATGCCCACCAAGCCATGCCAGGCCCACAGAACCAGTAGTAAAACATTTTGAATCCCACCACTGGAATATACCAGGAGTGGATTCCGGCTGCTGCTACTGCCGGTTTGCTCAGGGACGTGCTGTGCACACGGGCGTTTGATGCGTGCTATGGAAAACAAGACGGTGGCGCCAAGCGAACCAATTTGGGGACGTGACAGGCTGAGTTACTACTTTACTCGGCCAAACCAGTAGGAACCCACCTCTCTGCCTGTCTGTCTGTATATATGAATAGATCTATCACCTATATCTATCTATGAATTGATATCTAACATCTATCATATATTATTTATCTATATCTGAATCTATATGTATATCGTTTACATATATAATCTATATATCATTTATCCTATCTATCTGTCTATATGTCATCCATATTACCTATGAATCTGTAACTATCATCTAACTATATATCTACAGCAGCGGTGGGAATTAACTTAGCTTCCCTACTGGTTTGCAAATGTGAGCATGGCCACCTTCTGAAGGTCATACATTACATTGGGGAGGGTGGGCAGAGCCTCCCGCAGGCACCGTTACCAGTTCGTCCGAACTGAATGCCCCCTCTGATGGAGTGTATATCATCTATGTAGCTGAATCTACCTATCATCTATATCAGGGGTGTCCAAACTTGGCAACTTTAAGACTTGTGGACTTCAACTCCCAGAATTCCCCAGCCAGCAGAGCTGGCTGGGGAATTCTGGGAGTTGAAGTCCACAAGTCTTAAAGTTGCCAAGTTTGGACACCCCTGATCTATATTATCCATCTGAATCTATATCTCCCCTGCCCCTCTCTCTTCATCCACCCACCCACCTACTTATTTACTTACTGGCAACTATGTATACAAATTCCATCTCTCTTATTTTTAGAAATCATGCAAAGCAACTCAACGCAAATCTCCAACAGCCCTTCCTCCTCCTGTTTTCCCCATCACAACGGCCCTATGAGGTGGGTTGGGCTGAGAGAGAGAGCGAGGGAAAGGAAGAGGGAGAGAGATGGATGGGTGGAGGGACTGGTCCAAAGTCGTCATCCCCCCCTCCTCTCCAATCCAGAGGGCCCCTCCCTCCGAGGAGCCCTTGTCGCTGTGTGTATACCACTGGCAGTTTTCTTCTCCGGAGTTAGGCCCCGAGCCCCTTCCCCTATGGTGGGACACCTAGTCTAACAAGGTCACTAATTCCACTTCCCGCCCCAAAGAGCCTACTCTTAATAATAATCAGACTAGAACTGGAAGGGTCCTCAGAGGTCTTCTAGTCCAACCCCCTGCTCAAGCAGGAGACCCTAGACCATTTCAAACAAGTGGCTGTCCAGTCGCATCTTAAAAACCTCCAGTGTCGGAGCACCCACAATTTCTAGTGCCAAGCAGTTCCACTGGTTAATTGTCCTACTGTTAGGAAGTTTCTCCTTCACTTCAGGTTGCTCCTCTGGTGCATTTCCATCCGTTGTGCCTTCTGGTGCTTTGGAAAATAAGTTGGCTCTTCTTTGGGGCAGCCCCCCCAAATACTGGAATGGTGCTCTCATGTCCCCCCTCCTCCTCCTCCTTTTCTCTAGATTCCTGAGACCCTTCTTTGTATGTTTTAGTCTTTGGGCCTCTTAATCTTCTTAATTGCTCTTGTCGGCACTTTTCCCAAAGTTTCCACATCTCTTTTTGTAACGTGATGACCACATCGGGATGCAGCATTCCAGGTGTGGCCTTGCTAAGGGCTTACAAAGCGGAGCTAAACCTTCATGTGATTTTGATTTTATGCCTCTGTTTAGAAAGCCAAGGATTGTGTAAGCTTTTTCGGCCACCCCCACACATGGCTGCTTTCAGGATTGTCCACTAGGACTCTGATGTTCCTGTTTTCGATAAGGAACCCCCAAACTGCCCCACCACACCTGTTGAACTTCCCTTTCAACTCGGGGATCCATCCTTCATCCTTCCATGCTCTTCCCACTGGGGATCAGGGCGCAGTGACATTAAGTGGGTTGGCTGATACCGATGTCAAAGGTCGACGGAGCCTGATATTTCTGTCGCTATTTGTTTCACCCATTTGCCCCCCCCCCCCATTTTACAACCTTTCTGGCCGTGGTTGTGAAGGGACTCCCTGCAGTGGTTAAGTTAGTTACACATGGTCGTTAAGTGAATCGGGTGTCTCCAATCGACTTTGCTGTAATGGTCGTAAGTGTGGAAAAACAGCCCCAAGTCCCTTTTGTTTAGGGCTGCCATCACTTGGAACGGTCACTAAATGAACCGTTGTAATTTGAGGATGACCTGTTTCTAATAGGATCAGAACTAATTGCCAACCTCTACACTTCAATTGTCATCACCTGATTTGGGAGACGGGTGTCCTCAACTTATGACCGGGAAAATTTCCGCTGCTAAGAGAGATGTGTGTTAAAATGCATGTTGCCTGGGTGGCGAACTTTCTTGCCACCGTTGTTAAGTGAATCCTAGCAGTTGTTCCAGTAAAACGGTCATTAAGTGAATCTAGATGCTTGTTGGTCAGAAGGTCCCCCAAGGGAATCATGTGATCCTCGGATGCTGCAACCATCATAAATATGAGTCAGTTGCCAAATGTTGTCTGAGTTCTGATCACGGTCGTAAGTGTGAAAAACAGTCCTAAGTCCCTTTTTGCATGTGCCATCGTAACTTGGAACCGTCGCTAAGCGAACTACCTGCACAGGTACTCCTCGATGTACAACAGTTCATTTACTGAACCTTCCAAGTTACGACAGTCCTTATAAAGGATTTTTTCACACTTAACGACCATCCCAGCATCTCCTTGGTCACGCGACCCAAATTCAGACACTCGGCAACTGACTCACATTTACAACGGTCACAGAGCCCCAGGGGTTGCATGATCCTCTTTGGCTTCCTTCTAACGAGCTAAGTCGATGGGGAAGCCCGATTCACTTAATGACATTGTACTTTATTTTAACCCCTGAAAGCATTCACTTAACGACTGCAGGAAGAAATGTTGTAAAATGGGACAACCTCCCTTAGCCGATGTTTTCTACTTAACAACATCAGTTTCGGGCTCAGTTGTGGTCGTAAGTTGAGGACTACCTGCATTCTTTCAGAATTTAAAAAAAAAAACCCAACCTCCGGGCATTTTCAGCTGCACATGCGCACGAGTGCGAAAGAAAGTAGAGACTCCACCCCCGCCCCTACCCAGCGCGTCGTTAAGAAACTCCGGGCTCCTTCCGTCACAGACGGGCATTGGAAATTGTGAACCCCGCCCTGCCTTCCGAAGGTTTAAGAAACACTGGGCATCTTCCGTCGCACATGCGCAGAAGTGCGAACGAAGGCTGCTTTAAAAATTGCGGGCACCACCTGCCGCACATGCGTAAAAGTGCCAACCAAAGCGCCTACGCCGCCCGGCCCTTTAAGGCGTCGTTAGAAAGTCAGGGCACCTTTCTCCGCACTTGCGCAACTTTAGGCAACGAAGAGATCGACTCCGCCCTTCTTGCTTAAAGTTCCCATCGCGCACGCGCAGGGCGGCGTCTTTTTTGTTTTTTTTTCGCCCTGCGTCGACGCACGCGGGGCGGCGGGGCGTTTTTTTCCCTTCCTCCTCGTCGTCCGAACTCGGGCTAGGGCGGGCTCGTTTGGGCCCCGCGGCGCATGCGTGGTCGGGCGCGGGGCCTGCCTGGCATTGTCCCGCGCGCGCGCCAGCAATGGAGAGTCCCGGCCCGCCCTGAGGTAATTTTTTTTTTTTGGCGCCAGTAATGGCGGCCGCTGAGGCGGCTGAGGCGACTTTTCGTCGTCGCCGGGCTTCTTCCCGAGCCCGCCAAGCCGTCCTTTGGACCCGGGCTCGGAGCCTTTGCCGTCGGCTCCGGGCTCTGCAAGGCCGGCAGGTGGAGCGGCACGTCCGTCAGCAGCTGAACGGCTTGGTGGGCCGAAGCCGGGCGCGGCCTGGTCGGAGCGGCGGCGGGGCCGAGCTGAGGCGGCTGGCGGCCGAGGCTCAAGCCCGGCTCCGGGCGGCCCAGCGGGGCTGCGATTCGGACGCCACGGAGAGCGCCTCGGCCGCCTCTTCTTCTCCCTCCTCGTCGTCCTCCTCCTCCTCCTCCTCCTCCTCGTCGTCCTCTTCTTCGTCCGGCTCCTCCTTCGGGAACTCCTCGTCCTCCTCCTCGTCGTCCCCCTCTTCCTCAGACAGCGAGGGCCCTGAGCCGGGCCCCGGACTCCGATGCAACGCCGGGGTGGGGTGAGTCTCTCTTCAGGGCTGGTCTTGGGGGAAGGGAGGATGGTTTCCACGGGCCTGGAGGGTGTCTTAACACCTGTAGAATGGTGTGTGTGTGTTTGAGACTTTAAATTGGACCCTGATCTGGATGTAAATGTGTGAATGGAGCCTGATATTGATTTGTGTGTGTGAATGGAGACTGAGATGGGTGTGTAGATCTGTGAATGGAGCCTGACTTCTGGGTGTAGATATGTGAATGAAGTCTGAGATGGATGTACACATGTGAATGGAAGTGTGACGTGTACATGGAGTCTGACCTGTATGTACATGCGTCAGTGGAGCTTGACATGGGTATGTACAGGTGTGAATGGAGCCTGTGTGAATACGTGTGAATGGGGACTTAGATCAATGTACACATGTGAATGGCCTGATATGGGTGTGTAGACATGTGAAAGGAGCCTGACATCTGGGTGTACACGTGTGAGTGGGGTCTGACATGGGTATCGCAAAGTGTGAATGGAGCCTAACCTGGGTGTTCACATGTAAATGGAGCCTGAAATGGGTTTGTGTACAAGTGTGGATGGAGCCACAAGTGTACGAAGCCTGATCTGTGTGTGGAAATGTGTCAATGGAGCCTGACCTCTGGGTGTACACGTGTGGATGGAGCCTGACATCAATGTACATATGTGAATGAAGACTGATAAGCATGTTTACACATGTGAATGGAACCTGACATGGGTGTATTCGTATGCATGGAGCCTGATATTATTTTGTGTTGTGAATGGAGCCTGAGATAGGTGTACACATGTGAATAGGGATGTAACTTGTAGGTAGAGCTTGACCTGTGTATACATGTGTCAGTGGAGCTTGACATGGGTATGTACAGGTGTGAATGGAGCCTGAATTGCTCTGTTCCTCCTCTTTGTCTGTCTCCTCGCTCGGGAACACTTCCTCCTCAGACACTAAGAGCCCGAGGCCCCGAGGCAAGGCCAGAGTAGGGCGATTATCTCGTCAGAGAAAGGTTGCCCAGGTCTGATGGTGTAAATACATGTCAATGCAGCCTGACTTCTAGGTGTGGACACGTGTGCAGGGAGCCTGACCTGGATATACATGTCGAAGGAGCCTGACATGGGTGTATGCATGTGAATGGGGTTCTACATGTGTACATGGAGCTTGTCATGGATATGACATGCGGCATGGGGGTGCACAAGTATGACTGGAGCTTCAGTTGGGGGGTACATGTGTGAATGCAGCCTGACCAGGTTGTGTAAACATGGCAATTGAACCTGAGATGGATGTATACATGTGATTAGGGGTGTAAAGTGTAGATGATCTTTGTATATAGATGTGAATGGAGCCTGACATGGGTTCATGCATGTGAATGGAGCCTGACATGGGTGTATGCATGTAAATGGGGTTCTACACATGTACATGGAGCTTAACCTGGGTGTGTACAAATGTGAAAGGAGCTTCATTAGGGTTGTATACATGTGTGAATGGAGAGCATGCTATAGATGTACATGTGTGAATGGAGCCTGACATGGGTGTGCACATGTGTGAATGGCATTTCGGTTCGCTGCACATGTGAATGGACCCTTACCTGTTGTGTGCATGTGGGAATAGGGCCTGCGCTGGATCCACATATGTTAAAGCAACCTGGGTGTATACTTGTGTGAATGGATATACATGTGTAAATTCAGCCTGACCAGGGTGTGTACATGTGTCAATGCAGCCTAACGTGGGGCCAGGGTCTCGTCAGGGTTGGGCGGAGTCCAGGCCACTCCCAGGACAGGCTGCCTCTCTCTGATCTTGAACTCTTTCGGTTGAATTTGTACCTTGCTCTGAGTCCTCTGCCTGTCCAATCCCCTCGCTCGGACTCGTTTAGCCTTCTTTTGCCAAAGAAACCCACAGGTGGCCCTGTTTCCTAGACAGGCGAAGGGGGTGTCTTTTTGGGAGGGAGGGGCAACGAGACTCACCTGAGAGTGGGGTAGGATTGTGAGGGTTGGAAACCGGGATTCAGATGCTGTGGAGGTGTGAAAGGGAAGGAGTTGGGTTCCCCCTTAGCCCAGCACTGATGACATTTCCTAGTTACGACATGAGGCATCTGCAAGACACAAACCTGGCTCACAGGGCACCACAGACCCCACAGTGCTTCCTCCTCCTCTTCCTCCCGCTCATTGCAAGCCCCAACCCTTCCAGCACTAATTATGCTACCTAGTGGCAGTGGTGGGATTCAAAATTTTTTACTACCGGTTCTGTGGGCATGGCTTGGTGGGTGTGGCTTGGTGGGCGTGGCAGGGGAAGGATACTGTAAAATCCCCATTCCCTCCCAATCAGCTGGTACTCTGGAGGCATATAATAGATGGGGTGGGACCAGTCAGAGGTGGCATTTACCGGTTCTCCGAACTACTCTTTCCGCTACTGGTTCTCCAGAACTGGTCAGAACCTGCTGAATACCACCTCTGCCTAGTTGGGTCATGAGACTTCTGCAAGACAAAACCCCGGCTCAGAGAGCACCACAAACCCCCAGTCGACCTCCTTTTCTTCCTCCTCCTCCTCTCCACAATCTCCCTCCATTCTAGCTCTGATGATGTTCCCCAGTTGGGTCCTGAAACATCTGCAAGAAAAAAATCCCAGCTCAGGACCCCTGAGTTACAGATGCTCTCCTTGATTACTCTTAGCCTGGCATACCATAATCCTGAGCGAGAAGGACACGGATGTCCTCCTTGAGGTTTGCAATTTGGAGAAAAAATAGAATTAAAAATTTACTTTCCACCTTCCCTCCGTTGTAGCTTTGGTGTCCATTCTGCTGATGGATCCTTGATATAATTTGATATATTTTGGGGAATCACTTTTAAGTACAGACAGCCCAGAAACATCTTGGAGGTGGGTCAGTGGGGAATAGAGTCATTGCAGAAAGTCCTCGACTTAACTGCCCCTTTAATGGCCATTCAAAATTACAATGCCAACAAAAGGGACTTGGGACTGTTCTCACACCTATGACCGTTGCTGCTTCCCCTGGTCACAGGATTAAAATTCAGACACTTAGCCACTGGAGTGTACTTACAACGGTTGCTGTATCCCAAGGTAAAGTCATTGTCCCCTTTTGCCACCTTCCGACATGCAAAATCAATGCCTGGTTCACTTAACGACCATGGCAAAGAAAGATTGTAAGATGGGAAAAGGCTGACCAAATTCTCTTGCTTCGCCACAGAAATGTTGGGTTGAATTGTGGTCGTAGGCCGAGGACTATCTGGGTGAGGGAGTGTTTTTCCCACCATGCCACTGCAATCTGGCTTCAGAGCGTGTGTATGTGTGTGTGTGAGAGAGAGAGAGAAATTACAGATAATCCTCAATTTACAACCCCAATTGAGGGGTGAGTTTCTGATGCTGAGTGAGACGTTCGTTGAAGTGAGTTTTGGTCCATGTGGCAAACTTCCTTGCACCTATCGTTAAGCGAATCGGTTGGCTGTGTGGTTGTGTGAAGCACATCCAGCTTCCCCGTTGACTTTTTAAAGCGTGTCGCAAAAGGGGGAATCCCATGAGCCTGGGAACGCCACGACTCTCATAAATACGAGTTGGTGGCCAAACGTCTTGAATTTGGATTGCGTGACCGTGGGGACACAAGTGCGAGAGAAGGTTGTGAGTCCCTTCTTTCTGTGCCGTGGGAACTTTGAACGATCACTAAATGTTTCAACGTGAGGACTACCTCATAGTCGTACCGCCTCCTCTCGAACCCAGATCTCTTTTCTTGTACATTTACGGGTTCAGTGTTTTGCCATTCTCTGAAGCTGATTCGTTCCTCTCACTACCATTTAAATTCAAGTAAAGGGTTACATTGCTTAGTGACACCAAGCCTGGCAGTCCCTGTTGCTGTTAGTAACTGAATCACACCGTTAAGTGAGGACCCACCTCGATCCAAGCCATTCCTGCTCAACCCCTAACAGGGGAAGGGTCTTCTCCTCTGCCCATCTATCCCTCCTCCATCTTTTGCTATTTTTGCCGCCCTGCGCAGTGACCACGACTTGACCATGGTGGCAGTACTGGGACTGAACTATATCCAGTCCTCGACTTACGGCTGCAATTGAACTCAAAACTTCCATGGCTAAGGGAGAGCGTTATTTTGTGAGTACCTTTCTTGCCAATTGTTTTTTTTTTTTTTTTTTTAATTAAAAGAGTTTTGTACAAACAAATTTTCCCCCTTTTCACCCCCCCCCTCCATACAATATAAATCTCATACAAATGCTATACCCCCCCGCAAAAATTCACATTCAAATATTATACCAAACACTTTACCCCCTCCCCACCCCCCATCTTAAAATAGATTACTCATAACCCCTCTCCTCCCAACAAAAACTATAGAGATTAGTCTTAAATTAATAATAACACATTGATCATTTTCTAAGCTAATTTAACATCTATAACTCTTAATATAAATTTCTCCTAGCCTAACAATGTTTCATTAGTCCCATCTTCTAATTTATTCATACATATATATTGCCCCACCCTCCACCCTAACCCTCCCCCACCTCCCGCACAAACCCACCCCCCTGACTTCCGCTGTATACCACTCTAACAATTCCAAACATCCCATATACTATTTACTCTGATCATCTATCGGTCTAAACATTCTTACCTAAAGGCTAGATAATAACTCCTAGTCTGGTATTTATTCTGTATATAATCAATCCATTTTGCCCATTCCTGTGTGTAATCCTCCTGTTTCTGAGCTTTTAAGAAAGCTGAAATTTTTGCCATTTCAGCGAACCCCGCCACCTTCTGAATCCATTGATCAATTGTTGGCAAAAAATCTTTTTTCCAATGTTGCGCAATCAACAACCTAGCTGCTGTAACCATATACAAGGCCAATTTTGTTTCCCCTTTGGTAAAATCCTTAACTATACCCAATAAAAACATTTGTGGAGTGAATTGTATTCTTTTCTTAAATACATTCTGCATAACCCACCATATTTTTATCCAAAAAGCTTTAACCTTGTTGCAAGTCCACCATACATGAAAAAAGGTAGCATCTAGACACCCGCATCTCCAACATTTTGGTTGAACATTTGGGTACATGCATGATAATTTTTTAGGATCTAAATACCATCTGTAAAACATTTTATAAAAATTCTCCCTTAAATTCTGTGACTGTGTAAATTTAACATTCTGAACCCATATTTTTTCCCACGTTTCCAACATAACCACTTCCCCAAAATTCTGAGCCCATTTAATCATACAATCCTTAACCAATTCACTTTCTGAGTCTCTTTCTAACAGTACATTATATATTCTTTTAACTTGTTTTGGACCAGTCTCTTTTATCTGCTTAATCAGTTCCACTTCTTTATCCATAAAGCCGACCCTGCGATCTTCTTCCCATCTCTTCTGAAGCTGTATGTAATGTAACCAATTTAAAGTAATTCCTTCTTCCAACAGCTGTTCCAAAGTTTTTAACTTCCATTCGCCCCCATCAGCAATAAGCACATCTTTATATAAACAACCCCCGAGTGACTTAATATTCATAATCCCCATGGTGTCTGCAAGATCCAACCAAAGCGGTATTTTATAATCCCAATTGGGCCGGTGCTTCTTCCATATTCTCATCAAGGCACTACGGAGAACATGGTTGTTGAACACTTTATCCACCCTGTCTTCATAAAAAAGATATGCATGCCATCCCAGAACAAGATCATGGCCTTCTATATTGAGCAATTCCATTTTTGTTTTCCCAAACCAATCTGCTACATGCGTTAATACCGCAGCTTCATAATACAATCGAAGGTTTGGGAGTCTGAGGCCACCTCTTTCACGTGTATCTTGCATAATCTTCATCTTTACTCTCGGTTTTTTCTCCTTCCAAACAAATTTATTTAATGTTGTTTGCCAATTTAACAAGGTTTTATCTGACTTGAGCACCGGAATCATCTGGAATAGAAAGATAAATCTAGGTAGAATGTTCATTTTAATTGCTGAGATCCTTCCAAGCAAAGACAATTGTAACTTTTTCCACGCTTCAAGATCTTTCTGTATCTTTTGCCACAACACTTCATAGTTATTTGAGAAAAGTTTTGTGTTTGATTCTGAAATTTGTATTCCTAAATATTTAACTTTAGAAACTATTTCAAAACCTGCTAAACTTACAAGTCTCTTTCTTTGAGTCTCTGTCATGTTTTTAACCATCATTTTCGTTTTGTTTTGATTTAGTCTAAACCCAGACACCATGCCAAATTCTATTATGATATTTTTCATCTGGATTATTGATTTCAAAGGATGTGAAAGGGTAACAACCAGATCATCGGCGAATGCTCTAGTTCTGTATTCCTTTTGCCTGATAGCTATGCCATCTAAGGATTTTGAGTCCCGAATTGCGTTCAACAAGACTTCCAAAGTTAAAATAAATAACAATGGGGATAATGGGCAACCTTGTCTTGTGCCTTTTTGTATCTCGAAAGTTGTTGACAAATTTCCATTAATAATAAGTTGTGCATTTTGTTGCTGATAAATTGCTCCAATCGCCTGCCGCAATCGTGGTCCCATATCCATCTTTTCCAAAGTCTTGGTTAGAAAGTTCCAATTCACTCGATCGAAGGCCTTCTCTGCATCCAAGAAAACCAGCACTGCAGAGATCTGCTTATTCTTATCAAGATAGTCAATTAAATCTATGAGTTGCCTTACATTCTCCTTCATATGTCTGCCTTCAATAAATCCTGCTTGATCATGATGAATAATCTCTTGAATAACCGGCATCAATCTGTTGGCTAATACTTTAGCAAATATTTTATAATCTGTGTTCAGAAGAGATATCGGCCTGTAATCCTCTGGTTTCTTAGGGCCCTCTTTATCTTTAGGTATCAATGAGATAAAAGCCGCTTTCCATGAGAGAGGTATTTTACCTCCTTGTTGTATATTACAAAATAGTTGTGTGAGATATTCAATCATTTCCAGTTGTAAAGTTTTATAATACATTGCAGTCAAACCATCAGTCCCTGGAGCCTTAGCTAATTTAAGTTGATTTATAACTAAAGTGATCTCATCAGCGGTTATAAGACGTTCCAAATTTGCCTTTTGAAGCACAGAAATTTTTGCAACCCTTTTTCCTTCCAAAAAATCATCTATTAACTTGTTCTGTATATTATCCTGTACATATAGCTTAGTATAATAGTCCACAAATGATTTTTTAATCAACTCTTGTTGATATACCATCTTCCCTCGAAACTCAATTTTATCAATAATTCTATCATTCATATTCCTTCTCAAAGTATATGCTAACCATCTACCAGGTTTATTAGCGTTGGCAAAGGTGTTATGTTTAGCAAATTGCAAATTGGTTGCTGTTTGTTCTGCTATAAGCATCTGAAATTGATCTTTCAACAGCTTTAGCGCCATCTGGAGCGCCTGGTCATTCGGGTTTATTATAAGCAGCTGTTCTTTACGTTTTATTTCATCTTCCAATTCCATTCTCCTTTTCTGTCTAATTTGTTTGTGTTTAAAGTTCATATGTATCAGGACCCCACGCATATAAGCTTTACTTGCATCCCAAACTATTTCAATGGGAGTGCCCTTATTCATATTAAAACTGAAAAATTCCTTCATGTGTTTTTTAAGTTCATCAACATTTTTTTCATATCTAAATAAATTTTCATTTACTCTCCAAGACCTTCTTGGCCTCATCCCTAATTCAATTTGTAACCACACCGGACTATGATCGCTAAGTGACCTGGCGAAAATCTTGGATTTCTTGGCTTTAGGAAGTAGATCCGGTGTTAACAAAAAGAAATCAATCCTTGAAAAGGATTTATGTCTATCTGAGTAGAAAGAAAAATCCATCTCATTTAGATGTTGTGTCCTCCAAACATCTTTTAATTTCAAATCGTCTTGTAAATCAAAAAAAGCCTTTGGTAATTTGGTAGTGAATTTCGTCTTTGTACTCTTGTCTATCTTTGGAGAAATCACTCCATTCCAGTCTCCCATTATTAGAATACTCTTAAAGTTCCAGTCTAAAATTTTTAAATGGAGCATCTTATAAAAACTTTCTTGGCATTGGTTAGGAGCATATATTCCTAGCACCAAAATGGAACCGAAGTCTGTATCAAATTGAATTGCTATATATCTACCAGCGTCATCTGCCTCTATAACTTTAGTTGAAAATCTTTTATTTATATATATCACCACACCATTTTTCTTTACCAAATCAGAGGCAGCATAAAATGTTCCCAGTTTTGAATTCACTAAGTACTTCTGGTCTTGCAGCCTAATATGAGTCTCTTGAAGGCAAACAACATCATTATTAAATTGCTTCAAATAATAAAATATTTTTTTCCTTTTTTGTGGAGAGTTCATTCCATTCACGTTCCAAGATAATAGCTTAAGCATCTTTAGATCTGGTCTGAAGCGCTGAAAGCATTTGCTGAAGATCTCTCTCCACAAAACCAATCTCCAGCCCTGCTCCTCCCATGGCTCCGGTTTGCTTCTTAGCTTCTTTCTTAGCACATTGTATTTGAGGGTCGACGCGCTTATGAGATTCTAACATTTGTCTAGTCGTGGATCTGGTAATACGTTGTTCGACAGGTTTAAATATCGGCATTTCAGTGAGAGACTTAGAAGGTCCTTCTTCCAAGAAGGAGCACAACAGAGATCCAGAGGGGTCGACTCCACCTACAGCACCCTGCCCCTCCTCCTCTTTTTGTGTCTGCATTCTTTGCTCTTCTGTCTCTTTCTCAAACATCCTCTGCTCTAAGACATCCAAATCTACTGGTGTTGGTGTAGATGTACGTGGGGG